>NW_026525941.1:50000-57500 GCF_943734725.1 Anopheles marshallii | reverse complement strand
AGAAGACGACTGCTCCTGCAGCTGCGATTGCAGTGCCTGATTGCCGCCACAACCAAGCATCTGCGCCAACAGCTCCTGGTGGCTTGCCATCTCCTTTTCTAGCTCCTTGCGGAGACGTTGAGTCTCCTCTTGCCACTGGCGAGCCTGTTGCTTGTTCCATTGCAGCTCTTCATTAAACCGCTGCTGAGCCAGCTTTAGTTCCTCCCGGGCCAGCTTTCGTTCCTCGCGGGCCATGTTGTCATTGGCCTCCGCCCGCTGTCGCAGCATCACAAGCTCTTGCTGCAGCTCTTTACACATGGTTCGAAGCTGCTCGTTTACGAGGGTCGTTTCTTCGATCACCTTCCGCAGTTCGACCATGTCATTGTTCGTCGACTTCGTGGCCTTCACCGAAGCTCTTGTCAGCATGACCTTCGGCTCTACAGCCGGAAGAGACCGCCCCGGCCTTTCCTCCGTCGATTCCGCCCTTAGGCGCGATGTTCGAGTTGTCGCCATTTTAGAGACCCATGCAGGCCTTAGTGGTCAGGGGGGGTGTTTCCCTGCTTGCAGACGCCTTCCCGTATTTTTCGCAGTCGTTCCCGATTTTTTTCCCCGCGATTTCCAGTAAAAGTCGGGAATTCGAGCAGTTTCGAGCAGTTTCGAGCTCGACAAAAACTGTCCAAATCGAGCAGATTCGAGCTGTCGATGACCCCCCCCAGCTTACCAGAATTTTCTGCGTCTTTTTAAGTTTCGAGCAGTTTTTCGAGCAGAAACCGTCAATTTGAAAATTTGTCTGCGGGGGACTGCTCACCTTCGAAAATTCGTCAGCGGGGTCATGTGTGTCACTCGGGTGTCACAATCACAACGGTGAAAACCGCACACGAATCCGATAAAAACTCGCAAAGTTATTAACGATTTTCTAATAAATACCGTTGCTCGAAACCACGTGCTCCGGCGGTAGCACCCCTTGCACTTTTTTGCCACGATGTTTTTCGTCAATTTTCGTCCGATTTCCGTCCGGTTTTTTGCGTTAGCACGATCACGGGCACAAAAACTACCGTTTCCGTCCACTTCCGGCCCGATTGGACCGGATTTTTACGCAAACTCACGATACACACACACTGTTGTTGTTGTTGTTGTTGTATTTCTTTGCGCAAATTTGCCACTCCGTATTTCGGGCCGAATTTCACCGGCAAACACTGTCTATCACTCTTAATCGCTTAAATGGCGTCCAATCTCGCTTTTTCACCGAAAACCGCACCGAAAAAGGTCTATTTTGCCCGTTTTTATAGCGGAAATAGTTCCCCATACAAAATGTATGGGGAATGTTTTTTGCTTATTTTCCGTATTATCGCACCGATTTTCACGCGGTTTTCACTCGATTCACTTAAAACGTACACTTAACAACGGATTATAACTAAAATCCAGTCTCTCTAAACGATTTTTGCACACAAATTTTCCTTCTCACTGCGGAGCAAAACACGCCATGTCCAAACAGCTCGACTGCTCGAATGTCACCACCACAGGGATAACTGGCTTGTGGCCGCCAAGCGTTCATAGCGACGTGGCTTATTGATCCTTCGATGTCGGCTCTTCCTATCATTGTGAAGCAAAATTCACCAAGCGTAGGATTGTTCACCCTTTCAAGGGAACGTGAGCTGGGTTTAGACCGTCGTGAGACAGGTTAGTTTTACCCTACTGGTGTGTGCTGTATGCTGCTATCTTAACGGAATTCCTGTGCAGTACGAGAGGAACCACAGGTACGGACCACTGGCTCAATACTAGTTCGACCGGACTTTGGTATGACGCTACGTCCGCTGGATTATGCCTGAACGCCTCTAAGGTCGTATCCAATCCGAGCTGATAGCGCATCATAAACCCATTAGGTGATCGGAAGCTAGCGGGCTTAACAACCCTCTGAGATCCGTCGGTGCTGCCCCGTGCACACTGCCGTCTCATCCCCGCTATAGCACTAGACTGAGCCGCAACGGGCGGGTGCACGCTGCACGTGGAAGTACCTTATCACAGGGAACCCTGGTGGCTGTGCTCCCGTCGACCGTGGATACAACTAGTTTCGACACCTTCGACCGCCCGCAAACGACGGGACTACAGGCTGGGAGCTGCGAGTTGTAGAGATGCGTTCGCATCGATCCTCTCAGGCGACCCATGCTTGGTGGTGAAGTGGTTAGTTCGTGGAGTATAGGCTTGCTGCACTCGACAAGAGTGCTGCTTGCAAGGCTGTGGTGGTACGTATGGTAGTTGATGAGCATAGGCTTGCTGCACTCGACAAGAGTGCTGCTTGCAAGCCTATGGTGGTACGTGTACGGTAGTTGATGTGAGCATAGGCTTGCTGCACTCGACAAGAGTGCTGCTTGCAAGCCTATGGGTGGTGTGGTGTGTGGTGCATGATTAGCCTTTCAAGGAAGATGTGTCCTTGGGGCTAATCGGTTATTTTTATAAGTCCGGGAAACCTTTCTCGTCGGGATTCTTATCCTAAGCAACCACGAAAGCTTCCAAGAGTTGAAACATTGCCTATCAAGTAGGCCGTACCAGCCCATAGCAAACCAACCAAGATAATCTAACAGGCCAAGATTGGTTGGAGACTTCAAAATTTGGCTAAGTCCATGGCCACCATAAGCCATTTCTATCAAGAAGGCCACGAACAGTGCTTAGCAACCACGAAAGCGCCCAAGAGTTGAAACATTGCCCATCAAGTAGGCCGTACCAGCCCATAGCAACCCAACCAAGATAATCTAACAGGCCAAGATTGGTTGGAGATTTCAAAATTTGGCTAAGTCCATGGCCACCATAAGCCATTTCTATCAAGAAGGCCACGAACTGTGCTTAGCAACCACGAAAGCTTCCAAGAGTTGAAACATTGCCTATCAAGTAGGCCGTACCGGCCCATAGCAACCCAACCAAGATACTCTAACAGGCCAAGATTGGTTGGAGATTTCAAAATTTGGCTAAGTCCATGGCCACCATAAGCCATTTCTATCAAGAAGGCCACGAACTGTGCTTAGCAACCACGAAAGCTTCCAAGAGTTGAAACATTGCCTATCAAGTAGGCCGTACCAGCCCATAGCAACCCAACCAAGATACTCTAACAGGCCAAGATTGGTTGGAGACTTCAAAATTTTGCTAAGTCCATGGCCACCATAAGCCATTTCTATCAAGAAGGCCATGGACAGTGCTTAGCAACCACGAAAGCTTCCAAGAGTTGAAACATTGCCTATCAAGTAGGCCGTACCAGCCCATAGCAAACCAACCAAGATACTCTAACAGGCCAAGATTGGTTGGAGATTTCAAAATTTGGCTAAGTCCATGGCCACCATAAGCCATTTCTATCAAGAAGGCCATGGACAGTGCTTAGCAACCACGAAAGCTTCCAAGAGTTGAAACATTGCCTATCAAGTAGGCCGTACCAGCCCATAGCAACCCAACCAATATACTCTAACAGGCCAAGATTGGTTGGAGAATTCAAAATTTGGCTAAGTCCATGGCCACCATAAGCCATTTCTATCAAGAAGGCCATGGACAGTGCTTAGCAACCACGAAAGCTTCCAAGAGTTGAAACATTGCCTATCAAGTAGGCCGTACCAGCCCATAGCAAACCAACCAAGATAATCTAACAGGCCAAGATTGGATCTCAAAATGTTGCTAAGTCCATGGCCACGATAAGCCATTTCTATCAAGAAGGCCATGGACAGTTCTAAACAACCACGAAAGCTTCCAAGAGTTGAAACATTGCCTATCAAGTAGGCCGTAGCAGCCCATAGCAACCCAACCAAGATACTCTAACAGGCCAAGATTGGTTGGAGATTTCAAAATTTGGCTAAGTCCATGGCCACCATAAGCCATTTCTATCAAGAAGGCCATGGACAGTGCTTAGCAACCACGAAAGCTTCCAAGAGTTGAAACATTGCCTATCAAGTAGGCCGTACCAGCCCATAGCAACCCAACCAAGATACTCTAACAGGCCAAGATTGGTTGGAGACTTCAAAATTTTGCTAAGTCCATGGCCACCATAAGCCATTTCTATCAAGAAGGCCATGGACAGTGCTTAGCAACCACGAAAGCTTCCAAGAGTTGAAACATTGCCTATCAAGTAGGCCGTACCAGCCCATAGCAACCCAACCAAGATACTCTAACAGGCCAAGATTGGATCTCAAAATGTTGCTAAGTCCATGGCCACGATAAGCCATTTCTATCAAGAAGGCCATGGACAGTTCTAAACAACCACGAAAGCTTCCAAGAGTTGAAACATTGCCTATCAAGTAGGCCGTAGCAGCCCATAGCAACCCAACCAAGATAATCTAACAGGCCAAGATTGGTTGGAGATTTCAAAATTTGGCTAAGTCCAGATTTTTTTACCCTTCGGGAAAACAACCCTAGTTCACCAAGTTGAACGCGAAAAACTGTCCATAGGATACGCACAAAACGTTTATTGAGTTGGTCACCATATGTGGAAATTATGGTGAAAATAAGCCAAGTTCCGGAGTTTTTAACTCACACGAAACCACGAAAAACTTTCATTAGGAAAACTTGGTTGGAGCACCCTACTGCAGAACACACCGACATGGACGAAAGGGTTGACTGGCTAAGAGAAAAAATTTTTGCGGGACCACTCAAAACATCATAGTTAGACCTAGCAAATGATGAAAAGTGAAACCCGCGATCGATTGGAGAAACCTTATTTTACACTGAAAAATTCCACATAAGCAAAATTTGTATGGAGCACCCTACTGCAGAACACACCGACAGGGCCGGGAAGGAAGGCCCGGTCCAAGAAAAAATTTTTGCGGGACCACTCAAAACATCATAGTTAGACCTAGCAAATGATGAAAAGTGAAACCCGCGATCGATTGGAGAAACCTTATTTTACACTGAAAAATTCCACATAAGGAAAATTTGTATGGAGCACCCTACTGCAGAGCACACCGACAGGGCCGGGAAGGAAGGCCCGGTCCAAGAAAAAATTTTTGCGGGACCACTCAAAACATCATAGTTAGACCTAGCAAATGATGAAAAGTGAAACCCGCGATCGATTGGAGAAACCTTATTTTACACTGAAAAATTCCACATAAGGAAAATTTGTATGGAGCACCCTACTGTGGTCACCATCGGTCGAGTTGGTCGAGACGGGCAAAAAATTTTTTTTTCCATATCGTCTCAAAACATGATTTATGGACCTTGTAAATGTTGAAAAGTGAAACGAAATCACTTTTGGAGCGATGAAAATTTTGTATGGGAGGTCCCTACCCGGAACAAATTTTACTAGTAAAGTCATCATTCCGCGACGAGAAATTTGAAAATGGTCAAATATGGTTAAGATGTCATGTTCATTCCCTACTATGGGGGACCAGGTCGTCACGAAAAAATTTTTTTCTCGACCTGGTCAAATGTGGTTCTGCGACGGAGGTTAAACTAATATTGCATAATTTGGCCCAAAAACCCCCCTCTGTCAGAAAAATTTCCCCTTCAAGAGCGAAAGCAGACCACATAAGTTGAGCTTCGAGGTATCTGAAAGTTGAATATAGAGCGAGGTTCTAAGCGAAGGGATAGCTTAACGTTGAGCATTGAACGCAAAAAAGCTTAGAGATAAGCTTATTATATAACGATTGTGGTGCAGGACACAGCTTAACGTTGAGCTTTGAACGCACATGGCTAGAACTAAGCTAAGAGATACCTATAGTGGTGCATGGAACTGCTCACAAGTTGAGCTTCGAGAAGTCCAAAGGCAAAATGTAGAGCGAGGTTCTAAGCGAAGGGATAGCTTAACGTTGAGCATTGAACGCAAAAAAGCTTAGAGATAAGCTTATTATATAAGGATTGTGGTGCAGAACACAGCTTAACGTTGAGCTTTGAACGCACATGGCTAGAACTAAGCTAAGAGATACGGGTAGTGGTGCATGGAACTGCTCACAAGTTGAGCTTCGAGAAGTCCAAAGGCAAAATATAGAGAGAGGTCCTAGCAGCCTAAAAAACTTCTAGGGCCGACAGCTCACAAGTTGAGTTTCGAACGCAATTAGGCTACCCTGGTAGCCTTGATTTGAAAGCATTAAGGCAATGATATGGTAGAATGCCCGATCTTAAACCTATTGACAGAGAATGTGTACGAGTAAGCATAGATGTGGAGGAGCACATACCCTAAACAGTCCCGAAAGATGGTTAGCTAAGTGATGCATCACAAATGGACTTGGCGCACCAAGTTCACACTGAAACACACACGATCGCGTATATTAAAACCTGTTGTGTGGTGCATCACTAATAAAGTTTGGTGCGTCAAACGAACATGAGAGTTGAGCATATTGGGTATGTGTGATAACACACTTTGCACGACAATCGAGAAACCGCATAAGCTCAGTATAACACAGCAGGGGAAGATTGATGAAAACCAGAGCTAATACATGCAACAGGCCGGGAATGCTGCTTCTGAAGGTGGTAGGACCGGTGCACTTATTAGTTAAACCAATCGGCCGATTGAGTTGAAGTCTGGTACCGATCTTTCACTTGACTGTGCCCCATCAACTATTGATGGTAGTGTAGAGGACTACCATGGTTGTGACGGGAAGCGGGAATCAGGGTTCGATTCCGGAGCTAGTAGAGAGTGCCTGATAAAGGCCATGGTACACATCCAAATCAGGAAAGCAGCAGGAAACACTACCATACATTGCCAGGTGCATAGGAGGATTGCAAGCCCGTAAATTGCCCGATCATAGCCAGCGATGCTGAGAACGGAATTTATTCCTTCGATCGTCGTTGGTTCACATGTTTACTGATGGTTGTACGAACACCATACCCGGTGGTAAGTACAGTGGAGCTCGCCTTCACAACATAATGTTCACCAGTTGGACGCATAGATTGGAATAGCTCACATAGTGTTGGATTGCTGGAAACACACATTCCAGACTGCTCCGGTAGTCATGGAAAGGAGAGGATTGCAAGCCCGTAAATTGCCCGATTATAGCCAACGATGCTGAGAACGGAATTTATTCCTTCGATCGTCGTTGGTTCACATGTTTACTGATGGTTGTACGAACACCATACCCGGTGGTAAGTACAGTGGAGCTCGCCTTCACAACATAATGTTCACCAGTTGGACGCATAGATTGGAATAGCTCACATAGTGTTGGAAAGTTGAACGCACGTTGAAGACCGCTACTGTGGTCTTGGAAAGTAGAGGATTGCAAGCCCGTAAATTGTCCGATCATAGCCAACGATGCTGAGATCGGAATTCATTCCTTCGATCGTCGTTGGTTCGCATGTTTACTGATGGTTGTACGAACACCATACCCGGTGGTAAGTACAGTGGAGCTCGCCTTCACAACATAATGTTCACCAGTTGAACGTACAAGTTGGAATAGCTCACATAGTGTTGGATTGCTGGAAACACACAAAATGATACGAGTAAGGTTGCGTGAGTAAGGCACGTACACCTAAAGCGAATTATTAGAAGTGGTGATACGAAGTGTCTCGGTGGAGTGTGCTTGCACACAACAAGTTGGCCAAGAGAACCGGTGG
>NW_026525941.1:30000-42500 GCF_943734725.1 Anopheles marshallii | reverse complement strand
TCGAACTCGCCCACCCCGAAAAGCGCTATTAAGTAATCCGTGCACGTCGGTGCCTCCGCTAGCTCAATCCTACGCCTCGCACGGTGTCTCCTGACTTTTTCCCTCCCCATTCGAAGACGCTCTTCACGCTCCCTGAGTTCCTCTTCAGTGAGGAGTCGTCCGTCAGGGTGTCTGGGGGGGGGAAGGCTCGCCTATCGCCAGGCGTCTCTCCACCGTTCGCTGCCTACGCGCCTCGTTCCTCCTGTCGTTTCGCGCTCTCAGCACCTCCTCGTGGGCCGTATCCAGCCGTCGGGCCGCCTCTGCCATCTCCACGCTGGAACTGGTAGCCCGCTCCACGTACCAGTCCTGCTGGAGAGCAGTCGTGATGCGCTTCGCCATCTCGCACACGGCGCTCCAGTTTTCACTACTGCTCAGCAGGAAAGCCTGAAGTGAATCCGGTGTGATGACCTCCGCGTCCCGTTCGCCCAGCACCTCCATCCGCACGTCCGCAAAACGCGGGCAATCGAAAAAGGCGTGAGCCGCCGACTCAGCAACTCCCGGACACCACCCACAGTCAGGTGACGGAGCGAATCGCTGTACGTGTAGATATTCGTGGAAGAAACCGTGGCCCGAGATGACTTGGGCGAGATGGAACGTCATCTCCCCAAACCGACGGTTCTTCCACGCCGCGATGTCCGGGATCACCCGATGCGCCCAGGCCGTGAACCGGCTAGCCGGCGCCAGCGCGTCCCAGTCGGCCTGCCACTGTCGCAAAGTGGCCGCGCGCTCCTCGATGCGCAGCTGGTGCAATGGAGTGCCAGTCGCTTGATGCTGATGATAACATCTGGCGTCCTCCTGTATCTGCATGCAGATCGGGATGACGCTCGCCAGGACCGTGGCAACCTCATACCGAACCGATATGAAGGTCCTGGCGACTGGCCTCACATACTGCGCCTGCACCCGCTTCAGTGCTCGGCTGCACTTCCGAAGGTTGGTGGCCCTGTGCCACACCGGTGCAGCGTACCGCAGCGTCGAGTCCACCACCGAAGAGAGCAGTCGCCGTTTCGCGCCTTTCGGGCCCCCGTGATTCTGCATAAGACGAGAGATCCCCTTCGCCACCCGGAGCGCCTTTGCCGTTGCGAACTCTACGTGTGGGGTCCACAGCAAGTGGTCATGCAGAACCACCCCCAGGTACTTCAAGCACCGCGTCGGCTGACGCTGCACTCCCTCGATGGCGACCGTGGGCTGCTGGTAGCCCTGTCGCATGGTGGACACCATGATAACCTCGGTCTTCGCGGGCGCCAGCTTAAGGTGTCTGTCGGCCATCCACTCCCCGATCATGCGAATGGCCTCCTGGGCCGACTGGGCCGCCGTCTGCGGAGTCGTGCCACCTGCCAGCACCACCAGGTCGTCTGCGAAGCCGATCGCCTCCACGCCGTCCGGAAACGCCAGCCGCAGGACTCCGTCGTACATCGTGTTCCACAATGTAGGACCGATGATGGAGCCCTGCGGTACCCCCGCCGACACCGGCCTGCGGACTGGTCCCTCGCTGGTCTCGTAAGCGAGCTCACGTTCGGAGAAGTAGCTGCGCAGTATTCTCTGAAGCGCGGCCGGGACGTTCTTTTCACGCAGTGCCGCAGCGATCGCCCTCCAGCTAGCCGTGTTGAACGCGTTCTGGACGTCTAGCGCTGCCACCACCAGACATCGTGGATCGCGTCCATTGGTGCGGTGGAAGGACCGCGCGAACTCGCCCCGCTCGACGACCCGCTGGATCGCCTGCACCGTTGACCTCCCGCGACGAAATCCGTACTGCTCCGGCGACAGTTGAGGGGCAGCGCTGTCCTCCAAGTGTTCATTTAGGCGCTCGAGAATGCACCTCTCGAACAACTTGGGGACTGCTCCCTCCAGAAGCAGCGGTCGGCTCGCCGATGGATCGCCCGGTGGCTTGCCCGGTTTGGCTACCAGCACCAGCCTCGCCTCCTTCCAAGCCCGCGGGAACTCACCGCGTTCCAGTAGGTCGTTAAACACCCGCACAAACGCCTGCGGGTGTTCACGGATCGCGGTTTTTACCGCCGCATTCGGGATCCCATCGAGCCCAGGTGCTTTGGATGGGGCCATCCGTTCTGCCAGCGCGAGAACCTCCGCTTCCGTGACGGGTCGCAGCCTCTCCTCGTCAGCCGTTCGCTCGATGGCTGGCCACTCGAACGGGGGATGCAGCGGAAACAGGGCATCCACGATCGGCTCCAGCACTGTCCGGTCCGTCTCCGGCGGGGTGCGACCACGCAGCTTGGCCATCACCACCTTGTATCCCAGTCCGAATACGTCGCTGTCGACTCCGTCGATCAGCTCTTGGAGCTTCTCGTTTCGACTCTCCTGGATCCCGCGCTGCAGCCCTCTACGAAGGTCCTGCAGACGCCCCAAAGCCGCGTCCCGTTCTGTTGGCCCCGTGGCCCCACGATGCCTCTCTTCCGCCTCCTCGCACTCACGCCTCATGCGTTCCAGCTCCGGAGTCCACCAGTAGAGCCTAGGCGGCTGACGGAACTTTGGCGGGCCCACTCGCTCCATCGTCCTGTCGCAGGCCAGGGACAGCGCTCCTACCAGCGCGTCAGGCGTGTCCGCTTCTGCAAATCGACAATCAATCAGCGCAGCCTGGTATCCCTCCCTGCAGAAAGTCGACGTCTTCCAGCGAACTCCTGCATGCTGCGGGAGGCGAGACGACTGCGTCCGATGGTGTTGTTTCGTACGCTGCTGCGGTGCTGACCGTCTCCCCGGAACGCCCACGGAGAACTCCACGTACCGGTGGTCGCTGTACGAATATCGCTGGCTGACCCTCCAGGTGTCCTCAAGGGCGACCGTAGAGCTCGCGAAGGACACATCTACAACGCTCTCGCGCGCGACCCCATTGCCCTTGAAGGTGGGCACGTTGCCGCGGTTGAGGACCTCCAGCTGCAGATGGTCGATAGCGCCCTTGAGGATGTGCCCTCTCGATGTTGTGCGGGCACTCCCCCAGTCCGTACTCCATGCATTAAGATCACCTGCCATCACCAGGTGCTGATGTCCCACCAACGCCATCTCCACCGCCTCGAGATAGGCGACGAAGTCCGCTGGTCCGGTGTTTGGCGAGACGTAGCAGCTAGCGAATGTCACTCCTCCCACTGTGGCCACCACCAGCCCAGGATGAGCGCTTTCCCATAAACGCTGTATGGGATAAGCCCCGGTGGCGACCACTGCCACACTCTGCGCCTCATCCACCGCCCATCTGCCGTTGTCCCGAGGCGGCTTATATAATTCGCAGGCGATGACAACGTCCACCCCCAGCTCCCGCGCCGTCTGCAGCATGAGGTCTTGGGCTGCCCGGCTTCGCCCGAGATTCACTTGCAGCACTCTTAGGCCTTCCGGGTGCAGGACGGATGTCCCACCCGGTGCGGGCCCTTGCATGTCACGCAGCAGACCGCTGCTGTGCATGTTCGGGCCAGGTGTCCCGGTTGGCCGCAGCGGATGCAGTGCGTCGACCAATCCATCTCGCTCCGGCATTGGTGCCGCAGGTGTCCGTGCTCCAGGCATTTGAAGCACCGCTGCTGGCCCCGCGTCAGTGGTGTCAACTGCGTAGCTAGGCACGAAGTGTGCAGCACCTTCACGTGCTGCTGCGCAATCTTCGCTGCCGCCTTCACTGCCATTCGGACGTATGCCGTCTGCGTGCCATTCCATGCCTTGACCAAATGCACGGCGGATTCCTTCACCGACTGCTCTGTGAATGATTGGATCGCCGTCGCCACGTCCGTCGCCGTCGCTAAAGGGTCCACCTCTTCCAGGCGGACCTCTACTGTTTCCGTCACCAGGCGGGCGGTGGCCGGAGCTGCGGCCTGTGCGCAGACCTCCTGCACACGTTGAAAAATTGCTTCCGAATTAGCACCGTCCTCTACGTCCATAACCAGCCGATCCCGCGTCGTTCGCCGTCCCACACCGAGCTTCGCCTGGTGTTCAGCCAACGACGGTGCGCTGCGGACTAGCTGGTAAACGTCTGTCCACGTTTGACCGTCTCCTGGGGCCACCTCTATAGCGTCCAGCTTCTTTTTCGTCGACTGCTTGCGTGGCGCAAGTTGCGGGCGTGGCTTTTCCGGCTGCTGCTGTTGTTGCTGCTGCGGCTTCGGTGGTGCCTTGCGGGGTCCCACCACCGTCCATGCGCCACTCTGCGTCGCCTGTGTACCAGATGCCTCGGCAGCCACATTGGCATATGACGGTCGCTGCTGCTGCTGTTGTTGTTGCTGCTGCAGCGGTTGCTGCTGAGCAGGGCCACGCGTTGGCCCCTGCGTCTGTTGTGGCCGTTGCTGTTGTTTCTGCAACCGTTGGGGCTGCTGCTTCGTCAAAGAAGACGACTGCTCCTGCAGCTGCGATTGCAGTGCCTGATTGCCGCCACAACCAAGCATCTGCGCCAACAGCTCCTGGTGGCTTGCCGTCTCCTTTTCTAGCTCCTTGCGGAGACGTTGAGTCTCCTCGTGCCACTGACGAGCCTGTTGCTTGTTCCATTGCAGCTCTTCATTAAACTGCTGCTGGGCCAGCTTCAGTTCCTCCCGGGCCAGCTTTCGTTCCTCGCGGGCCATGTTGTCATTGGCCTCAATCCGTTGTCGCAGCATCACAAGCTCTTGCTGCAGCTCTTTACACATGGTTCGAAGCTGCTCGTTTGCGAGGGACATTTCCCCGATCACCTTCCGCAGTTCCACCATGTCGTTGTTCGTCGACTTCGATGCCATCACCGAAGCTCTTGTCAGCATTACCTTCGGCTCTACAGCCGAAAGAGACCGCCCCGGCCTTTCCTCGGTAGACTCCGACCGAGGACGCGATGCTCGGGTTGTCGCCATTTTAGAGACCCAAGCAGGCCTCCGTGGTCAGGGGGAGGTGTTTCCCTGCTTGCAGACGCCTTCCCGTATTTTCCCCAGTCGTTCCCGATTTTTCCCCGCGATTTTCAGTTAAATTCGGAAATTCGAGCAGTTTCGAGCAGTTTCGAGCTCGATAAAAACTGTCCAAATCGAGCAGATTCGAGCTGTCGATGACCCCCCCAGCTTCCCAGAATTTTCTGCGTCTTTTTGAGTTTCGAGCAGTTTTTCGAGCAAAAACCGTCAATTTGAAAATTTGTCTGCGGGGGACTGCTCACCTTCGAAAATTCGTCAGCGGGGTCATATGTGTCACTCGGGTGTCACCAAAAAATGTCAAAAAATTTTTTCGCGTTTTTCACTGTTTTTTTTGCTTGGATCTTATTAAACAGGTTAAAACAATCACAACGGTGAAAACCGCACACGAATCCGATAAAAACTCGCAAAGTTATTAACGATTTTCTAATAAATACCGTTGCTCGAAACCACGTGCTCCGGCGGTAGCACCCCTTGCACTTTTTTGCCACGTTGTTTTTCGTCAATTTTCGTCCGATTTCCGTCCGGTTTTTTGCATTAACACGATCACGGGCACAAAAACTACCGTTTCCGTCCACTTCCGGCCCGATCAGACCGGATTTTTACGCAAACTCACGATACACACACACTGTTGTTGTTGTTGTTGTTGTAATTCTTTGCGCAAATTTGCCACTCCGTATTTCGGGCCGAATTTCACCGGCAAACACTGTCTATCACTCTTAATCGCTTGAATGGCGTCCAATCTCGCTTTTTCACCGAAAACCGCACCGAAAAAGGTTTATTTTGCCCGTTTTTATAGCGGAAATAGTTCCCCATACAAAATGTATGGGGAATGTTTTTTACTTATTTTCCGTATTATCGCACCGATTTTCACGCGGTTTTCACACGATTCCCTTAAAACGTACACTTAACAACGGATTATAACTAAAATCCAGTCTCTCTAAACGATTTTTGCACACAAATTTTCCTTCTCACTGCGGAGCAAAACACGCCATGTCCAAACAGCTCGACTGCTCGAATGTCACACAGGGATAACTGGCTTGTGGCCGCCAAGCGTTCATAGCGACGTGGCTTATTGATCCTTCGATGTCGGCTCTTCCTATCATTGTGAAGCAAAATTCACCAAGCGTAGGATTGTTCACCCTTTCAAGGGAACGTGAGCTGGGTTTAGACCGTCGTGAGACAGGTTAGTTTTACCCTACTGGTGTGTGCTGTATGCTGCTATCTTAACGGAATTCCTGTGCAGTACGAGAGGAACCACAGGTACGGACCACTGGCTCAATACTAGTTCGACCGGACTTTGGTATGACGCTACGTCCGCTGGATTATGCCTGAACGCCTCTAAGGTCGTATCCAATCCGAGCTGATAGCGCATCATAAACCCATTAGGTGATCGGAAGCTAGCGGGCTTAACAACCCTCTGAGATCCGTCGGTGCTGCCCCGTGCACACTGCCGTCTCATCCCCGCTATAGCACTAGACTGAGCCGCAACGGGCGGGTGTACGCTGCACGTGGAAGTACCTTATCACAGGGAACCCTGGTGGCTGTGCGCCCGTCGACCGTGGATACAACTAGTTTCGACACCTTCGACCGCCCGCAAACGACGGGACTACAGGCTGGGAGCTGCGAGTTGTAGAGATGCGTTCGCATCGATCCTCTCAGGCGACCCATGCTTGGTGGTGAAGTGGTTAGTTCGTGGAGTATAGGCTTGCTGCACTCGACAAGAGTGCTGCTTGCAAGGCTGTGGTGGTACGTATGGTAGTTGATGAGCATAGGCTTGCTGCACTCGACAAGAGTGCTGCTTGCAAGCCTATGGTGGTACGTGTACGGTAGTTGATGTGAGCATAGGCTTGCTGCACTCGACAAGAGTGCTGCTTGCAAGCCTATGGGTGGTGTGGTGTGTGGTGCATGATTAGCCTTTCAAGGAAGATGTGTCCTTGGGGCTAATCGGTTATTTTTATAAGTCCGGGAAACCTTTCTCGTCGGGATTCTTATCCTAAGCAACCACGAAAGCTTCCAAGAGTTGAAACATTGCCTATCAAGTAGGCCGTACCAGCCCATAGCAAACCAACCAAGATAATCTAACAGGCCAAGATTGGTTGGAGACTTCAAAATGTTGCTAAGTCCATGGCCACCATAAGCCATTTCTATCAAGAAGGCCATGGACAGTGCTTAGCAACCACGAAAGCTTCCAAGAGTTGAAACATTGCCTATCAAGTAGGCCGTACCAGCCCATAGCAACCCAACCAAGATACTCTAACAGGCCAAGATTGGTTGGAGAATTCAAAATTTTGCTAAGTCCATGGCCACCATAAGCCATTTCTATCAAGAAGGCCATGGACAGTGCTTAGCAACCACGAAAGCTTCCAAGAGTTGAAACATTGCCTATCAAGTAGGCCGTACCAGCCCATAGCAACCCAACCAAGATACTCTAACAGGCCAAGATTGGTTGGAGAATTCAAAATTTTGCTAAGTCCATGGCCACCATAAGCCATTTATCAAGAAGGCCATGGACAGTGCTTAGCAACCACGAAAGCTTCCAAGAGTTGAAACATTGCCTATCAAGTAGGCCGTACCAGCCCATAGCAACCCAACCAAGATACTCTAACAGGCCAAGATTGGTTGGAGAATTCAAAATTTTGCTAAGTCCATGGCCACCATAAGCCATTTCTATCAAGAAGGCCACGAACAGTGCTTAGCAACCACGAAAGCTTCCAAGAGTTGAAACATTGCCTATCAAGTAGGCCGTAGCAGCCCATAGCAACCCAACCAAGATACTCTAACAGGCCAAGATTGGTTGGAGAATTCAAAATTTTGCTAAGTCCATGGCCACCATAAGCCATTTCTATCAAGAAGGCCATGGACAGTGCTTAGCAACCACGAAAGCTTCCAAGAGTTGAAACATTGCCTATCAAGTAGGCCGTACCAGCCCATAGCAACCCAACCAAGATACTCTAACAGGCCAAGATTGGTTGGAGAATTCAAAATTTTGCTAAGTCCATGGCCACCATAAGCCATTTCTATCAAGAAGGCCACGAACAGTGCTTAGCAACCACGAAAGCTTCCAAGAGTTGAAACATTGCCTATCAAGTAGGCCGTAGCAGCCCATAGCAACCCAACCAAGATACTCTAACAGGCCAAGATTGGTTGGAGAATTCAAAATTTTGCTAAGTCCATGGCCACCATAAGCCATTTCTATCAAGAAGGCCATGGACAGTGCTTAGCAACCACGAAAGCTTCCAAGAGTTGAAACATTGCCTATCAAGTAGGCCGTAGCAGCCCATAGCAACCCAACCAAGATACTCTAACAGGCCAAGATTGGTTGGAGAATTCAAAATTTGGCTAAGTCCATGGCCACCATAAGCCATTTCTATCAAGAAGGCCACGAACAGTGCTTAGCAACCACGAAAGCTTCCAAGAGTTGAAACATTGCCTATCAAGTAGGCCGTAGCAGCCCATAGCAACCCAACCAAGATACTCTAACAGGCCAAGATTGGTTGGAGACTTCAAAATTTGGCTAAGTCCATGGCCACCATAAGCCATTTCTATCAAGAAGGCCACGAACAGTGCTTAGCAACCACGAAAGCTTCCAAGAGTTGAAACATTGCCTATCAAGTAGGCCGTAGCAGCCCATAGCAACCCAACCAAGATACTCTAACAGGCCAAGATTGGTTGGAGAATTCAAAATTTTGCTAAGTCCATGGCCACCATAAGCCATTTCTATCAAGAAGGCCATGGACAGTGCTTAGCAACCACGAAAGCTTCCAAGAGTTGAAACATTGCCTATCAAGTAGGCCGTACCAGCCCATAGCAAACCAACCAAGATACTCTAACAGGCCAAGATTGGATCTCAAAATGTTGCTAAGTCCATGGCCACCATAAGCCATTTCTATCAAGAAGGCCATGGACAGTGCTTAGCAACCACGAAAGCTTCCAAGAGTTGAAACATTGCCTATCAAGTAGGCCGTACCAGCCCATAGCAAACCAACCAAGATACTCTAACAGGCCAAGATTGGATCTCAAAATGTTGCTAAGTCCATGGCCACCATAAGCCATTTCTATCAAGAAGGCCATGGACAGTTCTAAACAACCACGAAAGCTTCCAAGAGTTGAAACATTGCCTATCAAGTAGGCCGTAGCAGCCCATAGCAACCCAACCAAGATACTCTAACAGGCCAAGATTGGATCTCAAAATGTTGCTAAGTCCATGGCCACCATAAGCCATTTCTATCAAGAAGGCCATGGACAGTTCTAAACAACCACGAAAGCTTCCAAGAGTTGAAACATTGCCTATCAAGTAGGCCGTAGCAGCCCATAGCAACCCAACCAAGATAATCTAACAGGCCAAGATTGGTTGGAGATTTCAAAATTTGGCTAAGTCCAGATTTTTCTACCCTTCGGGAAAACAACCCTAGTTCACCAAGTTGAACGCGAAAAACTGTCCATAGGATACGCACAAAACGTTTATTGAGTTGGTCACCATATGTGGAAATTATGGTGAAAATAAGCCAAGTTCCGGAGTTTTTAACTCACACGAAACCACGAAAAACTTTCATTAGGAAAACTTGGTTGGAGCACCCTACTGCAGAACACACCGACATGGACGAAAGGGTCGACTGGCCAAGAGAAAAAATTTTTGCGGGACCACTCAAAACATCATAGTTAGACCTAGCAAATGATGAAAAGTGAAACCCGCGATCGATTGGAGAAACCTTATTTTACACTGAAAAATTCCACATAAGGAAAATTTGTATGGAGCACCCTACTGCAGAGCACACCGACAGGGCCGGGAAGGAAGGCCCGGTCCAAGAAAAAATTTTTGCGGGACCACTCAAAACATCATAGTTAGACCTAGCAAATGATGAAAAGTGAAACCCGCGATCGATTGGAGAAACCTTATTTTACACTGAAAAATTCCACATAAGGAAAATTTGTATGGAGCACCCTACTGCAGAACACACCGACATGGACGAAAGGGTCGACTGGCCAAGAGAAAAAATTTTTGCGGGACCACTCAAAACATCATAGTTAGACCTAGCAAATGATGAAAAGTGAAACCCGCGATCGATTGGAGAAACCTTATTTTACACTGAAAAATTCCACATAAGGAAAATTTGTATGGAGCACCCTACTGCAGAGCACACCGACAGGGCCGGGAAGGAAGGCCCGGTCCAAGAAAAAATTTTTGCGGGACCACTCAAAACATCATAGTTAGACCTAGCAAATGATGAAAAGTGAAACCCGCGATCGATTGGAGAAACCTTATTTTACACTGAAAAATTCCACATAAGGAAAATTTGTATGGAGCACCCTACTGCAGAGCACACCGACAGGGCCGGGAAGGAAGGCCCGGTCCAAGAAAAAATTTTTGCGGGACCACTCAAAACATCATAGTTAGACCTAGCAAATGATGAAAAGTGAAACCCGCGATCGATTGGAGAAACCTTATTTTACACTGAAAAATTCCACATAAGGAAAATTTGTATGGAGCACCCTACTGCAGAGCACACCGACAGGGCCGGGAAGGAAGGCCTGGTCCAAGAAAAAATTTTTGCGGGACCACTCAAAACATCATAGTTAGACCTAGCAAATGATGAAAAGTGAAACCCGCGATCGATTGGAGAAACCTTATTTTACACTGAAAAATTCCACATAAGGAAAATTTGTATGGAGCACCCTACTGCAGAACACACCGACATGGACGAAAGGGTCGACTGGCCAAGAGAAAAAATTTTTGCGGGACCACTCAAAACATCATAGTTAGACCTAGCAAATGATGAAAAGTGAAACCCGCGATCGATTGGAGAAACCTTATTTTACACTGAAAATTCCACATAAGGAAAATATGTATGGAGCACCCTACTGCAGAGCACACCGACAGGGCCGGGAAGGAAGGCCCGGTCCAAGAAAAAATTTTTGCGGGACCACTCAAAACATCATAGTTAGACCTAGCAAATGATGAAAAGTGAAACCCGCGATCGATTGGAGAAACCTTATTTTACACTGAAAAATTCCACATAAGGAAAATTTGTATGGAGCACCTTACTGCAGAACACACCGACAGGGCCGGGAAGGAAGGCCCGGTCCAAGAAAAAATTTTTGCGGGACCACTCAAAACATCATAGTTAGACCTAGCAAATGATGAAAAGTGAAACCCGCGATCGATTGGAGAAACCTTATTTTACACTGAAAAATTCCACATAAGCAAAATTTGTATGGAGCACCCTACTGCAGAGCACACCGACAGGGCCGGGAAGGAAGGCCCGGTCCAAGAAAAAATTTTTGCGGGACCACTCAAAACATCATAGTTAGACCTAGCAAATGATGAAAAGTGAAACCCGCGATCGATTGGAGAAACCTTATTTTACACTGAAAAATTCCACATAAGGAAAATTTGTATGGAGCACCCTACTGCAGAACACACCGACAGGGCCGGGAAGGAAGGCCCGGTCCAAGAAAAAATTTTTGCGGGACCACTCAAAACATCATAGTTAGACCTAGCAAATGATGAAAAGTGAAACCCGCGATCGATTGGAGAAACCTTATTTTACACTGAAAAATTCCACATAAGCAAAATTTGTATGGAGCACCCTACTGCAGAACACACCGACAGGGCCGGGAAGGAAGGCCCGGTCCAAGAAAAAATTTTTGCGGGACCACTCAAAACATCATAGTTAGACCTAGCAAATGATGAAAAGTGAAACCCGCGATCGATTGGAGAAACCTTATTTTACACTGAAAAATTCCACATAAGGAAAATTTGTATGGAGCACCCTACTGCAGAGCACACCGACAGGGCCGGGAAGGAAGGCCCGGTCCAAGAAAAAATTTTTGCGGGACCACTCAAAACATCATAGTTAGACCTAGCAAATGATGAAAAGTGAAACCCGCGATCGATTGGAGAAACCTTATTTTACACTGAAAAATTCCACATAAGGAAAATTTGTATGGAGCACCCTACTGCAGAGCACACCGACAGGGCCGGGAAGGAAGGCCCGGTCCAAGAAAAAATTTTTGCGGGACCACTCAAAACATCATAGTTAGACCTAGCAAATGATGAAAAGTGAAACCCGCGATCGATTGGAGAAACCTTATTTTACACTGAAAAATTCCACATAAGGAAAATTTGTATGGAGCACCCTACTGCAGAGCACACCGACAGGGCCGGGAAGGAAGGCCCGGTCCAAGAAAAAATTTTTGCGGGACCACTCAAAACATCATAGTTAGACCTAGCAAATGATGAAAAGTGAAACCCGCGATCGATTGGAGAAACCTTATTTTACACTGAAAAATTCCACATAAGGAAAATTTGTATGGAGCACCCTACTGTGGTCACCATCGGTCGAGTTGGTCGAGACGGGCAAAAAATTTTTTTTTCCATATCGTCTCAAAACATGATTTATGGACCTTGTAAATGTTGAAAAGTGAAACGAAATCACTTTTGGAGCGATGAAAATTTTGTATGGGAGGTCCCTACCCGAAACAAATTTTACTAGTAAAGTCATCATTCCGCGACGAGAAATTTGAAAATGGTCAAATATGGTTAAGATGTCATGTTCATTCCCTACTATGGGGGACCAGGTCGTCACGAAAAAATTTTTTTCTCGACCTGGT
>NW_026525941.1:10000-20000 GCF_943734725.1 Anopheles marshallii | reverse complement strand
CGAGCCTCATTACGCCTTTCATTACGTAAGGCCACCAGCTCCTCGTGTGCGGTGTCCAGACTTTGCGCGGCCCTCTGCATGTCGTCGTGCGCGCTCGTGGCCCGCTCGATATACCACTCCTGTTGGAGTGTGGTGGTGATGATGCGAGCGGCCTCGCAGACTTTGCTCCATCGTGCTCGGCTGGTAAGCATGAACGCCACAAGATTGTCAGGCGTCACAGCCGCTTCGTCGTCCTCACCGAGTAATTCATGCCGGACGTCCGCGAACCTCGGACAGTCGAAGAAGGCATGCTCGGCCGTCTCCGGGACTCCCGGGCACCTGGTACAGTCGGCGGATGGTGCAAGATGTTTCACGCACAAGTACTCATGGAAAAACCCATGGCCGGAGAGGATCTGAGCGAGGTGGAATGTCATCTCCCCGTGTTGCCGGTTCTTCCATGCCGCCAAGTCTGGGATGGTCCGGTGCGCCCATCGGGTGTAGCGGCTTTCCGATTCTAGCTGGTCCCACTGACGCTGCCACTCGTCAATTGTCCTCGTCCGCTCCTCGATGCGCAGTTCGCGTAGACTTGCTCCCGTCGTCCGATGCCGCTGGTAGCAGCGAGCGTCTTCCGTCACCTGCAGCACGATGGGGATGACGCTGGCAAGGACCGTTGCCACCTCATGGCGCACTGTAATGAAGGTGCGAGCTACTGGCCGTGCGTACAGTCCTTGCACACGGTTCAGCTGTCTGCAACACTCCCGGAGCCGGACTGCCTCGTGCCAAATTGGCGCGGCGTAGCGGAGGGTGGAGTCCACCACCGATGCAAGCAGCCGCCGCTTCGCACTCTTTGGCCCACCATGATTTCGGAGCAGCCGGGAAATCCCCTGCGCCACACGGAGCGCTTTCGTCGTGGCCTGCTCTACGTGTGGCCTCCACGACAGGTGGTCCTCGATGACAACTCCTAAATATTTCAAGGTGCGGGTCGGCAGTTTCTCTACGCCATTGATACTCACCGGGACTCGGGTGTTGTCTCGTCTCATCGTAGACACAATGACCAGCTCGGTCTTGGCCGGAGCAAGCTCCAGGTGGTGTTGCGCCATCCACGAGCTGATCATTGCTACCGCCGTCTCCGCCAGTCCCGTCGCTGCCTCCGGCGTCGTCCCGCTCGCCAGCACCACGACGTCATCCGCAAAGCCGATCACTTCGGCGCCCTCAGGCAGCACCAGCCGAAGCACGCCGTCGTACATCGCGTTCCACAGGGTCGGGCCCAGGATTGAGCCCTGTGGAACGCCCGCCGTGACCGTACGACGCACTGGCCCCTCGCTGGTCTCGTACACCAGCCTCCTCTCAGAAAAGTAGCTGCGCAATATTTTCTGGAGGGCTGCAGGGACCATCAGCTTCTGCAGGGCAACCGCGATCGCCTTCCAGCTGGCAGAGTTAAAGGCGTTCCTGACGTCCAGTGCTGCCACCACCAGACATCGAGGATCCCGCTGGTTGGTGCGGTGAAACGTCCTCGCGTGTTGTCCTCGCTCGATCACCCGCTCGATGGACAGGGATAACTGGCTTGTGGCCGCCAAGCGTTCATAGCGACGTGGCTTATTGATCCTTCGATGTCGGCTCTTCCTATCATTGTGAAGCAAAATTCACCAAGCGTAGGATTGTTCACCCTTTCAAGGGAACGTGAGCTGGGTTTAGACCGTCGTGAGACAGGTTAGTTTTACCCTACTGGTGTGTGCTGTATGCTGCTATCTTAACGGAATTCCTGTGCAGTACGAGAGGAACCACAGGTACGGACCACTGGCTCAATACTAGTTCGACCGGACTTTGGTATGACGCTACGTCCGCTGGATTATGCCTGAACGCCTCTAAGGTCGTATCCAATCCGAGCTGATAGCGCATCATAAACCCATTAGGTGATCGGAAGCTAGCGGGCTTAACAACCCTCTGAGATCCGTCGGTGCTGCCCCGTGCACACTGCCGTCTCATCCCCGCTATAGCACTAGACTGAGCCGCAACGGGCGGGTGCACGCTGCACGTGGAAGTACCTTATCACAGGGAACCCTGGTGGCTGTGCTCCCGTCGACCGTGGATACAACTAGTTTCGACACCTTCGACCGCCCGCAAACGACGGGACTACAGGCTGGGAGCTGCGAGTTGTAGAGATGCGTTCGCATCGATCCTCTCAGGCGACCCATGCTTGGTGGTGAAGTGGTTAGTTCGTGGAGTATAGGCTTGCTGCACTCGACAAGAGTGCTGCTTGCAAGGCTGTGGTGGTACGTATGGTAGTTGATGAGCATAGGCTTGCTGCACTCGACAAGAGTGCTGCTTGCAAGCCTATGGTGGTACGTGTACGGTAGTTGATGTGAGCATAGGCTTGCTGCACTCGACAAGAGTGCTGCTTGCAAGCCTATGGGTGGTGTGGTGTGTGGTGCATGATTAGCCTTTCAAGGAAGATGTGTCCTTGGGGCTAATCGGTTATTTTTATAAGTCCGGGAAACCTTTCTCGTCGGGATTCTTATCCTAAGCAACCACGAAAGCTTCCAAGAGTTGAAACATTGCCTATCAAGTAGGCCGTACCAGCCCATAGCAAACCAACCAAGATAATCTAACAGGCCAAGATTGGTTGGAGACTTCAAAATGTTGCTAAGTCCATGGCCACCATAAGCCATTTCTATCAAGAAGGCCATGGACAGTGCTTAGCAACCACGAAAGCTTCCAAGAGTTGAAACATTGCCTATCAAGTAGGCCGTACCAGCCCATAGCAACCCAACCAAGATACTCTAACAGGCCAAGATTGGTTGGAGAATTCAAAATTTTGCTAAGTCCATGGCCACCATAAGCCATTTCTATCAAGAAGGCCATGGACAGTGCTTAGCAACCACGAAAGCTTCCAAGAGTTGAAACATTGCCTATCAAGTAGGCCGTAGCAGCCCATAGCAACCCAACCAAGATACTCTAACAGGCCAAGATTGGTTGGAGAATTCAAAATTTTGCTAAGTCCATGGCCACGATAAGCCATTTCTATCAAGAAGGCCACGAACAGTGCTTAGCAACCACGAAAGCTTCCAAGAGTTGAAACATTGCCTATCAAGTAGGCCGTACCAGCCCATAGCAACCCAACCAAGATACTCTAACAGGCCAAGATTGGTTGGAGATTTCAAAATTTGGCTAAGTCCATGGCCACCATAAGCCATTTCTATCAAGAAGGCCACGAACAGTGCTTAGCAACCACGAAAGCTTCCAAGAGTTGAAACATTGCCTATCAAGTAGGCCGTAGCAGCCCATAGCAACCCAACCAAGATACTCTAACAGGCCAAGATTGGTTGGAGACTTCAAAATGTTGCTAAGTCCATGGCCACCATAAGCCATTTCTATCAAGAAGGCCACGAACTGTGCTTAGCAACCACGAAAGCTTCCAAGAGTTGAAACATTGCCTATCAAGTAGGCCGTACCAGCCCATAGCAAACCAACCAAGATAATCTAACAGGCCAAGATTGGTTGGAGACTTCAAAATTTTGCTAAGTCCATGGCCACCATAAGCCATTTCTATCAAGAAGGCCATGGACAGTGCTTAGCAACCACGAAAGCTTCCAAGAGTTGAAACATTGCCTATCAAGTAGGCCGTACCAGCCCATAGCAACCCAACCAAGATACTCTAACAGGCCAAGATTGGTTGGAGATTTCAAAATTTGGCTAAGTCCAGATTTTTTTACCCTTCGGGAAAACAACCCTAGTTCACCAAGTTGAACGCGAAAAAATGTCCATAGGATACGCACAAAACGTTTATTGAGTTGGTCACCATATGTGGAAATTATGGTGAAAATAAGCCAAGTTCCGGAGTTTTTAACTCACACGAAACCACGAAAAACTTTCATTAGGAAAACTTGGTTGGAGCACCCTACTGCAGAACACACCGACATGGACGAAAGGGTCGACTGGCCAAGAGAAAAAATTTTTGCGGGACCACTCAAAACATCATAGTTAGACCTAGCAAATGATGAAAAGTGAAACCCGCGATCGATTGGAGAAACCTTATTTTACACTGAAAAATTCCACATAAGGAAAATTTGTATGGAGCACCCTACTGCAGAGCACACCGACAGGGCCGGGAAGGAAGGCCCGGTCCAAGAAAAAATTTTTGCGGGACCACTCAAAACATCATAGTTAGACCTAGCAAATGATGAAAAGTGAAACCCGCGATCGATTGGAGAAACCTTATTTTACACTGAAAAATTCCACATAAGCAAAATTTGTATGGAGCACCCTACTGCAGAACACACCGACAGGGCCGGGAAGGAAGGCCCGGTCCAAGAAAAAATTTTTGCGGGACCACTCAAAACATCATAGTTAGACCTAGCAAATGATGAAAAGTGAAACCCGCGATCGATTGGAGAAACCTTATTTTACACTGAAAAATTCCACATAAGGAAAATTTGTATGGAGCACCCTACTGCAGAGCACACCGACAGGGCCGGGAAGGAAGGCCCGGTCCAAGAAAAAATTTTTGCGGGACCACTCAAAACATCATAGTTAGACCTAGCAAATGATGAAAAGTGAAACCCGCGATCGATTGGAGAAACCTTATTTTACACTGAAAAATTCCACATAAGCAAAATTTGTATGGAGCACCCTACTGCAGAACACACCGACAGGGCCGGGAAGGAAGGCCCGGTCCAAGAAAAAATTTTTGCGGGACCACTCAAAACATCATAGTTAGACCTAGCAAATGATGAAAAGTGAAACCCGCGATCGATTGGAGAAACCTTATTTTACACTGAAAAATTCCACATAAGGAAAATTTGTATGGAGCACCCTACTGCAGAGCACACCGACAGGGCCGGGAAGGAAGGCCCGGTCCAAGAAAAAATTTTTGCGGGACCACTCAAAACATCATAGTTAGACCTAGCAAATGATGAAAAGTGAAACCCGCGATCGATTGGAGAAACCTTATTTTACACTGAAAAATTCCACATAAGCAAAATTTGTATGGAGCACCCTACTGCAGAACACACCGACAGGGCCGGGAAGGAAGGCCCGGTCCAAGAAAAAATTTTTGCGGGACCACTCAAAACATCATAGTTAGACCTAGCAAATGATGAAAAGTGAAACCCGCGATCGATTGGAGAAACCTTATTTTACACTGAAAAATTCCACATAAGGAAAATTTGTATGGAGCACCCTACTGCAGAGCACACCGACAGGGCCGGGAAGGACGGCCCGGTCCAAGAAAAAATTTTTGCGGGACCACTCAAAACATCATAGTTAGACCTAGCAAATGATGAAAAGTGAAACCCGCGATCGATTGGAGAAACCTTATTTTACACTGAAAAATTCCACATAAGGAAAATTTGTATGGAGCACCCTACTGCAGAGCACACCGACAGGGCCGGGAAGGAAGGCCCGGTCCAAGAAAAAATTTTTGCGGGACCACTCAAAACATCATAGTTAGACCTAGCAAATGATGAAAAGTGAAACCCGCGATCGATTGGAGAAACCTTATTTTACACTGAAAAATTCCACATAAGGAAAATTTGTATGGAGCACCCTACTGCAGAGCACACCGACAGGGCCGGGAAGGAAGGCCCGGTCCAAGAAAAAATTTTTGCGGGACCACTCAAAACATCATAGTTAGACCTAGCAAATGATGAAAAGTGAAACCCGCGATCGATTGGAGAAACCTTATTTTACACTGAAAAATTCCACATAAGGAAAATTTGTATGGAGCACCCTACTGCAGAGCACACCGACAGGGCCGGGAAGGAAGGCCCGGTCCAAGAAAAAATTTTTGCGGGACCACTCAAAACATCATAGTTAGACCTAGCAAATGATGAAAAGTGAAACCCGCGATCGATTGGAGAAACCTTATTTTACACTGAAAAATTCCACATAAGGAAAATTTGTATGGAGCACCCTACTGCAGAACACACCGACAGGGCCGGGAAGGAAGGCCCGGTCCAAGAAAAAATTTTTGCGGGACCACTCAAAACATCATAGTTAGACCTAGCAAATGATGAAAAGTGAAACCCGCGATCGATTGGAGAAACCTTATTTTACACTGAAAAATTCCACATAAGGAAAATTTGTATGGAGCACCCTACTGCAGAACACACCGACAGGGCCGGGAAGGAAGGCCCGGTCCAAGAAAAAATTTTTGCGGGACCACTCAAAACATCATAGTTAGACCTAGCAAATGATGAAAAGTGAAACCCGCGATCGATTGGAGAAACCTTATTTTACACTGAAAAATTCCACATAAGGAAAATTTGTATGGAGCACCCTACTGCAGAGCACACCGACAGGGCCGGGAAGGAAGGCCCGGTCCAAGAAAAAATTTTTGCGGGACCACTCAAAACATCATAGTTAGACCTAGCAAATGATGAAAAGTGAAACCCGCGATCGATTGGAGAAACCTTATTTTACACTGAAAAATTCCACATAAGGAAAATTTGTATGGAGCACCCTACTGCAGAGCACACCGACAGGGCCGGGAAGGAAGGCCCGGTCCAAGAAAAAATTTTTGCGGGACCACTCAAAACATCATAGTTAGACCTAGCAAATGATGAAAAGTGAAACCCGCGATCGATTGGAGAAACCTTATTTTACACTGAAAAATTCCACATAAGGAAAATTTGTATGGAGCACCCTACTGCAGAGCACACCGACAGGGCCGGGAAGGAAGGCCCGGTCCAAGAAAAAATTTTTGCGGGACCACTCAAAACATCATAGTTAGACCTAGCAAATGATGAAAAGTGAAACCCGCGATCGATTGGAGAAACCTTATTTTACACTGAAAAATTCCACATAAGGAAAATTTGTATGGAGCACCCTACTGCAGAGCACACCGACAGGGCCGGGAAGGAAGGCCCGGTCCAAGAAAAAATTTTTGCGGGACCACTCAAAACATCATAGTTAGACCTAGCAAATGATGAAAAGTGAAACCCGCGATCGATTGGAGAAACCTTATTTTACACTGAAAAATTCCACATAAGGAAAATTTGTATGGAGCACCCTACTGCAGAGCACACCGACAGGGCCGGGAAGGAAGGCCCGGTCCAAGAAAAAATTTTTGCGGGACCACTCAAAACATCATAGTTAGACCTAGCAAATGATGAAAAGTGAAACCCGCGATCGATTGGAGAAACCTTATTTTACACTGAAAAATTCCACATAAGGAAAATTTGTATGGAGCACCCTACTGCAGAGCACACCGACAGGGCCGGGAAGGAAGGCCCGGTCCAAGAAAAAATTTTTGCGGGACCACTCAAAACATCATAGTTAGACCTAGCAAATGATGAAAAGTGAAACCCGCGATCGATTGGAGAAACCTTATTTTACACTGAAAAATTCCACATAAGGAAAATTTGTATGGAGCACCCTACTGCAGAACACACCGACAGGGCCGGGAAGGAAGGCCCGGTCCAAGAAAAAATTTTTGCGGGACCACTCAAAACATCATAGTTAGACCTAGCAAATGATGAAAAGTGAAACCCGCGATCGATTGGAGAAACCTTATTTTACACTGAAAAATTCCACATAAGGAAAATTTGTATGGAGCACCCTACTGCAGAACACACCGACAGGGCCGGGAAGGAAGGCCCGGTCCAAGAAAAAATTTTTGCGGGACCACTCAAAACATCATAGTTAGACCTAGCAAATGATGAAAAGTGAAACCCGCGATCGATTGGAGAAACCTTATTTTACACTGAAAAATTCCACATAAGGAAAATTTGTATGGAGCACCCTACTGCAGAGCACACCGACAGGGCCGGGAAGGAAGGCCCGGTCCAAGAAAAAATTTTTGCGGGACCACTCAAAACATCATAGTTAGACCTAGCAAATGATGAAAAGTGAAACCCGCGATCGATTGGAGAAACCTTATTTTACACTGAAAAATTCCACATAAGGAAAATTTGTATGGAGCACCCTACTGCAGAGCACACCGACAGGGCCGGGAAGGAAGGCCCGGTCCAAGAAAAAATTTTTGCGGGACCACTCAAAACATCATAGTTAGACCTAGCAAATGATGAAAAGTGAAACCCGCGATCGATTGGAGAAACCTTATTTTACACTGAAAAATTCCACATAAGGAAAATTTGTATGGAGCACCCTACTGCAGAGCACACCGACAGGGCCGGGAAGGAAGGCCCGGTCCAAGAAAAAATTTTTGCGGGACCACTCAAAACATCATAGTTAGACCTAGCAAATGATGAAAAGTGAAACCCGCGATCGATTGGAGAAACCTTATTTTACACTGAAAAATTCCACATAAGGAAAATTTGTATGGAGCACCCTACTGCAGAGCACACCGACAGGGCCGGGAAGGAAGGCCCGGTCCAAGAAAAAATTTTTGCGGGACCACTCAAAACATCATAGTTAGACCTAGCAAATGATGAAAAGTGAAACCCGCGATCGATTGGAGAAACCTTATTTTACACTGAAAAATTCCACATAAGGAAAATTTGTATGGAGCACCCTACTGCAGAGCACACCGACATGGACGAAAGGGTCGACTGGCTAAGAGAAAAAATTTTTGCGGGACCACTCAAAACATCATAGTTAGACCTAGCAAATGATGAAAAGTGAAACCCGCGATCGATTGGAGAAACCTTATTTTACACTGAAAAATTCCACATAAGGAAAATTTGTATGGAGCACCCTACTGCAGAACACACCGACAGGGCCGGGAAGGAAGGCCCGGTCCAAGAAAAAATTTTTGCGGGACCACTCAAAACATCATAGTTAGACCTAGCAAATGATGAAAAGTGAAACCCGCGATCGATTGGAGAAACCTTATTTTACACTGAAAAATTCCACATAAGGAAAATTTGTATGGAGCACCCTGCTGTGGTCACCATCGGTCGAGTTGGTCGAGACGGGCAAAAAATTTTTTTTTCCATATCGTCTCAAAACATGATTTATGGACCTTGTAAATGTTGAAAAGTGAAACGAAATCACTTTTGGAGCGATGAAAATTTTGTATGGGAGGTCCCTACCCGGAACAAATTTTACTAGTAAAGTCATCATTCCGCGACGAGAAATTTGAAAATGGTCAAATATGGTTAAGATGTCATGTTCATTCCCTACTATGGGGGACCAGGTCGTCACGAAAAAATTTTTTTCTCGACCTGGTCAAATGTGGTTCTGCGACGGAGGTTAAACTAATATTGCATAATTTGGGCCAAAAACCCCCCTCTGTCAGAGAACGAAGCCCTTCAAGCTCGATAGCAGACCACATAAGTTGAGATTTGAGGTATCTGAAAGTTGAATATAGAGCGAGGTTCTAAGCGAAGGGATAGCTTAACGTTGAGCATTGAACGCAAAAAAGCTTAGAGATAAGCTTATTATATAACGATTGTGGTGCAGGACACAGCTTAACGTTGAGCTTTGAACGCACATGGCTAGAACTAAGCTAAGAGATACCTATAGTGGTGCATGGAACTGCTCACAAGTTGAGCTTCGAGAAGTCCAAAGGCAAAATGTAGAGCGAGGTTCTAAGCGAAGGGATAGCTTAACGTTGAGCATTGAACGCAAAAAGCTTAGAGATAAGCTTATTATATAACGATTGTGGTGCAGGACACAGCTTAACGTTGAGCTTTGAACGCACATGGCTAGAACTAAGCTAAGAGATACCTATAGTGGTGCATGGAACTGCTCACAAGTTGAGCTTCGAGAAGTCCAAAGGCAAAATGTAGAGCGAGGTTCTAAGCGAAGGGATAGCTTAACGTTGAGCATTGAACGCAAAAAAGCTTAGAGATAAGCTTATTATATAACGATTGTGGTGCAGGACACAGCTTAACGTTGAGCTTTGAACGCACATGGCTAGAACTAAGCTAAGAGATACGGGTAGTGGTGCATGGAACTGCTCACAAGTTGAGCTTCGAGAAGTCCAAAGGCAAAATATAGAGAGAGGTCCTAGCAGCCTAAAAAACTTCTAGGGCCGACAGCTCACAAGTTGAGTTTCGAACGCAATTAGGCTACCCTGGTAGCCTTGATTTGAAAGCATTAAGGCAATGATATGGTA
>NW_026525940.1:65000-68003 GCF_943734725.1 Anopheles marshallii | reverse complement strand
ACAGGGCCGGGAAGGAAGGCCCGGTCCAAGAAAAAATTTTGGCGGGACCACTCAAAACATCATAGTTAGACCTAGCAAATGATGAAAAGTGAAACCCGCGATCGATTGGAGAAACCTTATTTTACACTGAAAAATTCCACATAAGGAAAATTTGTATGGAGCACCCTACTGCAGAGCACACCGACAGGGCCGGGAAGGAAGGCCCGGTCCAAGAAAAAATTTTTGCGGGACCACTCAAAACATCATAGTTAGACCTAGCAAATGATGAAAAGTGAAACCCGCGATCGATTGGAGAAACCTTATTTTACACTGAAAAATTCCACATAAGCAAAATTTGTATGGAGCACCCTACTGCAGAACACACCGACAGGGCCGGGAAGGAAGGCCCTGGTCCAAGAAAAAATTTTTGCGGGGACCACTCAAAACATCATAGTTAGACCTAGCAAATGATGAAAAGTGAAACCCGCGATCGATTGGAGAAACCTTATTTTACACTGAAAAATTCCACATAAGGAAAATATGTATGGAGCACCCTACTGCAGAGCACACCGACAGGGCCGGGAAGGAAGGCCCGGTCCAAGAAAAAATTTTTGCGGGACCACTCAAAACATCATAGTTAGACCTAGCAAATGATGAAAAGTGAAACCCGCGATCGATTGGAGAAACCTTATTTTACACTGAAAAATTCCACATAAGGAAAATTTGTATGGAGCACCCTACTGCAGAGCACACCGACAGGGCCGGGAAGGAAGGCCCGGTCCAAGAAAAAATTTTTGCGGGACCACTCAAAACATCATAGTTAGACCTAGCAAATGATGAAAAGTGAAACCCGCGATCGATTGGAGAAACCTTATTTTACACTGAAAAATTCCACATAAGGAAAATTTGTATGGAGCACCCTACTGCAGAGCACACCGACAGGGCCGGGAAGGAAGGCCCGGTCCAAGAAAAAATTTTTGCGGACCACTCAAAACATCATAGTTAGACCCTAGCAAATGATGAAAAGTGAAACCCGCGATCGATTGGAGAAACCTTATTTTACACTGAAAAATTCCACATAAGGAAAATTTGTATGGAGCACCCTACTGCAGAGCACACCGACAGGGCCGGGAAGGAAGGCCCGGTCCAAGAAAAAATTTTTGCGGGACCACTCAAAACATCATAGTTAGACCTAGCAAATGATGAAAAGTGAAACCCGCGATCGATTGGAGAAACCTTATTTTACACTGAAAAATTCCACATAAGGAAAATTTGTATGGAGCACCCTACTGCAGAACACACCGACATGGACGAAAGGGTCGACTGGCCAAAGAAAAAATTTTTGCGGGACCACTCAAAACATCATAGTTAGACCTAGCAAATGATGAAAAGTGAAACCCGCGATCGATTGGAGAAACCTTATTTTACACTGAAAATTCCACATAAGGAAAATTTGTATGGAGCACCCTACTGTGGTCACCATCGGTCGAGTTGGTCGAGACGGGCAAAAAATTTTTTTTTTCCATATCGTCTCAAAACATGATTTATGGACCTTGTAAATGTTGAAAAGTGAAACAAAATCACTTTTGGAGCGATGAAAATTTTGTATGGGAGGTCCCTACCCGGAACAAATTTTACTAGTAAAGTCATCATTCCGCGACGAGAAATTTGAAAATGGTCAAATATGGTTAAGATGTCATGTTCATTCCCTACTATGGGGGACCAGGTCGTCACGAAAAAATTTTTTTCTCGACCTGGTCAAATGTGGTTCTGCGACGGAGGTTAAACTAATATTGCATAATTTGGCCCAAAAACCCCCCTCTGTCAGAGAACGAAGCCCTTCAAGCTCGATAGCAGACCACATAAGTTGAGATTTGAGGTATCTGAAAGTTGAATATAGAGCGAGGTTCTAAGCGAAGGGATAGCTTAACGTTGAGCATTGAACGCAAAAAAGCTTAGAGATAAGCTTATTATATAACGATTGTGGTGCAGGACACAGCTTAACGTTGAGCTTTGAACGCACATGGCTAGAACTAAGCTAAGAGATACCTATAGTGGTGCATGGAACTGCTCACAAGTTGAGCTTCGAGAAGTCCAAAGGCAAAATGTAGAGCGAGGTTCTAAGCGAAGGGATAGCTTAACGTTGAGCATTGAACGCAAAAAGCTTAGAGATAAGCTTATTATATAACGATTGTGGTGCAGGACACAGCTTAACGTTGAGCTTTGAACGCACATGGCTAGAACTAAGCTAAGAGATACGGGTAGTGGTGCATGGAACTGCTCACAAGTTGAGCTTCGAGAAGTCCAAAGGCAAAATATAGAGAGAGGTCCTAGCAGCCTAAAAAACTTCTAGGGCCGACAGCTCACAAGTTGAGTTTCGAACGCAATTAGGCTACCCTGGTAGCCTTGATTTGAAAGCATTAAGGCAATGATATGGTAGAATGCCCGATCTTAAACCTATTGACAGAGAATGTGTACGAGTAAGCATAGATGTGGAGGAGCACATACCCTAAACAGTCCCGAAAGATGGTTAGCTAAGTGATGCATCACAAATGGACTTGGCGCACCAAGTTCACACTGAATCACACACGATCGCGTATATTAAAACCTGTTGTGTGGTGCATCACTAATAAAGTTTGGTGCGTCAAACGAACATGAGAGTTGAGCATATTGGGTATGTGTGATAACACACTTTGCACGACAATCGAGAAACCGCATAAGCTCAGTATAACACAGCAGGGGAAGATTGATGAAAACCAGAGCTAATACATGCAACAGGCCGGGAATGCTGCTTCTGAAGGTGGTAGAACCGGTGCACTTATTAGTTAAACCAATCGGCCGATTGAGTTGAAGTCTGGTACCGATCTTTCACTTGACTGTGCCCCATCAACTATTGATGGTAGTGTAGAGGACTACCATGGTTGTGACGGGAAGCGGGAATCAGGGTTCGATTCCGGAGCTAGTAGAGAGTGCCTGATAAAGGCCATGGTACACATCCAAATCAGGAAAGCAGCAGGAAACACT
>NW_026525940.1:45000-55000 GCF_943734725.1 Anopheles marshallii | reverse complement strand
CAGTTGAGGGGCAGCGCTGTCCTCCAAGTGTTCATTTAGGCGCTCGAGAATGCACCTCTCGAACAACTTGGGGACTGCTCCCTCCAGAAGCAGCGGTCGGCTCGCCGATGGATCGCCCGGTGGCTTGCCCGGTTTGGCTACCAGCACCAGCCTCGCCTCCTTCCAAGCCCGCGGGAACTCACCGCGTTCCAGTAGGTCGTTAAACACCCGCACAAACGCCTGCGGGTGTTCACGGATCGCGGTTTTCACCGCCGCGTTCGGGATCCCATCGAGCCCAGGTGCTTTGGATGGGGCCATCCGTTCTGCCAGCGCGAGAACCTCCGCTTCCGTGACGGGTCGCAGCCTCTCCTCGTCAGCCGTTCGCTCGATGGCTGGCCACTCGAACGGGGGATGCAGCGGAAACAGGGCATCCACGATCGGCTCCAGCACTGTCCGGTCCGTCTCCGGCGGGGTGCGACCACGCAGCTTGGCCATCACCACCTTGTATCCCAGTCCGAATACGTCGCTGTCGACTCCGTCGATCAGCTCTTGGAGCTTCTCGTTTCGACTCTCCTGGATCCCGCGCTGCAGCCCTCTACGAAGGTCCTGCAGACGCCCCAAAGCCGCGTCCCGTTCTGTTGGCCCCTTGGCCCCACGATGCCTCTCTTCCGCCTCCTCGCACTCACGCCTCATGCGTTCCAGCTCCGGAGTCCACCAGTAGAGCCTAGGCGGCTGACGGAACTTTGGCGGGCCCACTCGCTCCATCGTCCTGTCGCAGGCCAGGGACAGCGCTCCTACCAGCGCGTCAGGCGTGTCCGCTTCTGCAAATCGACAATCAATCAGCGCAGCCTGGTATCCCTCCCTGCAGAAAGTCGACGTCTTCCAGCGAACTCCTGCATGCTGCGGGAGGCGAGACGACTGCGTCCGATGGTGTTGTTTCGTACGCTGCTGCGGTGCTGACCGTCTCCCCGGAACGCCCACGGAGAACTCCACGTACCGGTGGTCGCTGTACGAATATCGCTGGCTGACCCTCCAGGTGTCCTCAAGGGCGACCGTAGAGCTCGCGAAGGACACATCTACAACGCTCTCGCGCGCGACCCCATTGCCCTTGAAGGTGGGCACGTTGCCGCGGTTGAGGACCTCCAGCTGCAGATGGTCGATAGCGCCCTTGAGGATGTGCCCTCTCGATGTTGTGCGGGCACTCCCCCAGTCCGTACTCCATGCATTAAGATCACCTGCCATCACCAGGTGCTGATGTCCCACCAACGCCATCTCCACCGCCTCGAGATAGGCGACGAAGTCCGCTGGTCCGGTGTTTGGCGAGACGTAGCAGCTAGCGAATGTCACTCCTCCCACTGTGGCCACCACCAGCCCAGGATGAGCGCTTTCCCATAAACGCTGTATGGGATAAGCCCCGGTGGCGACCACTGCCACACTCTGCGCCTCATCCACCGCCCATCTGCCGTTGTCCCGAGGCGGCTTATATAATTCGCAGGCGATGACAACGTCCACCTCCAGCTCCCGCGCCGTCTGCAGCATCAGGTCCTGCGCTGATCTGCTGCGCCCGAGGTTGATCTGCAGGACCTTTATCGTTGTCGAGGACAGGACGGATGTCCCACCCGGTGCGGGCCCTTGCATGTCACGCAGCAGACCGCTGCCGTGCATGTTCGGGCCAGGTGTCCCGGTTGGCCGCAGCGGATGCAGTGCGTCGACCAATCCATCTCGCTCCGGCATTGGTGCCGCAGGTGTCCGTGCTCCAGGCATTTGAAGCACCGCTGCTGGCCCCGCGTCAGTGGTGTCAACTGCGTAGCTAGGCACGAAGTGTGCAGCACCTTCACGTGCTGCTGCGCAATCTTCGCTGCCGCCTTCACTGCCATTCGGACGTATGCCGTCTGCGTGCCATTCCATGCCTTGACCAAATGCACGGCGGATTCCTTCACCGACTGCTCTGTGAATGTTTGGATCGCCGTCGCCACGTCCGTCGCCGTCGCTAAAGGGTCCACCTCTTCCAGGCGGACCTCTACCGTTTCCGTCACCAGGCGGGCGGTGGCCGGAGCTGCGGCCTGTGCGCAGACCTCCTGCACACGTTGAAAAATTGCTTCCGAATTAGCACCGTCCTCTACGTCCATAACCAGCCGATCCCGCGTCGTTCGCCGTCCCACACCGAGCTTCGCCTGGTGTTCAGCCAACGACGGTGCGCTGCGGACTAGCTGGTAAACGTCTGTCCACGTTTGACCGTCTCCTGGGGCCACCTCTATAGCGTCCAGCTTCTTTTTCGTCGACTGCTTGCGTGGCGCAAGTTGCGGGCGTGGCTTTTCCGGCTGCTGCTGTTGTTGCTGCTGCGGCTTCGGTGGTGCCTTGCGGGGTCCCACCACCGTCCATGCGCCACTCTGCGTCGCCTGTGTACCAGATGCCTCGGCAGCCACATTGGCATAGGACGGCCGCTGCTGCTGCTGTTGTTGTTGCTGCTGCAGCGGTTGCTGCTGAGCAGGGCCACGCGTTGGCCCCTGCGTCTGTTGTGGCCGTTGCTGTTGTTTCTGCAACCGTTGGGGCTGCTGCTTCGTCAAAGAAGACGACTGCTCCTGCAGCTGCGATTGCTGTGCCTGATTGCCGCCACAACCAAGCATCTGCGCCAACAGCTCCTGGTGGCTTGCCGTCTCCTTTTCTAGCTCCTTGCGGAGACGTTGAGTCTCCTCGTGCCACTGACGAGCCTGTTGCTTGTTCCATTGCAGCTCTTCTTTGAACTGCTGCTGGGCCAGCTTCAGTTCCTCCCGGGCCAACTTTCGTTCCTCGCGGGCCATGTTGTCATTGGCCTCAATCCGCTGTCGCAGCATCACAAGCTCTTGCTGCAGCTCTTTACACATGGTTCGAAGCTGCTCGTTTGCGAGGGACATTTCCCCGATCACCTTCCGCAGTTCCACCATGTCGTTGTTCGTCGACTTCGATGCCATCACCGAAGCTCTTGTCAACATTACCTTCGGCTCTACAGCCAAAAGAGACCGCCCCGGCCTTTCCTCGGTAGACTCCGACCGAGGACGCGATGCTCGGGTTGTCGCCATTTTAGAGACCCAAGCAGGCCTCCGTGGTCAGGGGGAGGTGTTTCCCTACTTGCAGACGCCTTCCCGTATTTTCCCCAGTCGTTCCCGATTTTTCCCCGCGATTTTCAGTTAAATTCGGAAATTCGAGCAGTTTCGAGCAGTTTCGAGCTCGATGAAAACTGTCCAAATCGAGCAGATTCGAGCTGCCGATGACCCCCCCAGCTTCCCAGAATTTTTCTACGTGTTTTTGAGTTTCGAGCAGTTTTTCGAGCAAAAACCGTCAATTTGAAAATTTGTCAGCGGGGGACTGCTCACCTTCGAAAATTCGTCAGCGGGGTCATATGTGTCACTCGGATGTCACCAAAAAATGTCAAAAAATTTTTTCGCGTTTTTCACTGTTTTTTCGCTTGGATCTTATTAAACGAGTTAAAACAATCACAACGGTGAAAACCGCACACGAATCCGATAAAAACTCGCAAAGTTATTAACGATTTTCTAATAAACACCGTTGCTCGAAACCACGTGCTCCGGCGGTAGCACCCCTTGCACTTTTTTGCCACGTTGTTTTTCGGCGATTTTCGTCCGATTTCCGTCCGGTTTTTTGCGTTGGCACGATCACGGGCACAAAAACTACCGTTTCCGTCCACTTCCGGCCCGATTGGACCGGATTTTTACGCAAACTCACGATACACACACACTGTTGTTGTTGTTGTTGTTGTAATTCTTTGCGCGAATTTGCCACTCCGTATTTCGGGCCGAATTTCACCGGCAAACACTGTCTATCACTCTTAATCGCTTGAATGGCGTCCAATCTCGCTTTTTCACTGAAAACCGCACCGAAAAAGGTCTATTTTGCCCGTTTTTATAGCGGAAATAGTTCCCCATACAAAATGTATGGGGAATGTTTTTTAACTTATTTTCCGTATTATCGCACCGATTTTCACGCGGTTTTCACTCGATTCCCTTAAAACGTACACTTAACAACGGATTATAACTAAAATCCAGTCTCTCCAAACGATTTTTGCACCAATATTTTCCTTCTCACTGCGGAGCAAAACACGCCATGTCCAAACAGCTCGACTGCTCGAATGTCACACAGGGATAACTGGCTTGTGGCCGCCAAGCGTTCATAGCGACGTGGCTTATTGATCCTTCGATGTCGGCTCTTCCTATCATTGTGAAGCAAAATTCACCAAGCGTAGGATTGTTCACCCTTTCAAGGGAACGTGAGCTGGGTTTAGACCGTCGTGAGACAGGTTAGTTTTACCCTACTGGTGTGTGCTGTATGCTGCTATCTTAACGGAATTCCTGTGCAGTACGAGAGGAACCACAGGTACGGACCACTGGCTCAATACTAGTTCGACCGGACTTTGGTATGACGCTACGTCCGCTGGATTATGCCTGAACGCCTCTAAGGTCGTATCCAATCCGAGCTGATAGCGCATCATAAACCCATTAGGTGATCGGAAGCTAGCGGGCTTAACAACCCTCTGAGATCCGTCGGTGCTGCCCCGTGCACACTGCCGTCTCATCCCCGCTATAGCACTAGACTGAGCCGCAACGGGCGGGTGTACGCTGCACGTGGAAGTACCTTATCACAGGGAACCCTGGTGGCTGTGCGCCCGTCGACCGTGGATACAACTAGTTTCGACACCTTCGACCGCCCGCAAACGACGGGACTACAGGCTGGGAGCTGCGAGTTGTAGAGATGCGTTCGCATCGATCCTCTCAGGCGACCCATGCTTGGTGGTGAAGTGGTTAGTTCGTGGAGTATAGGCTTGCTGCACTCGACAAGAGTGCTGCTTGCAAGGCTGTGGTGGTACGTATGGTAGTTGATGAGCATAGGCTTGCTGCACTCGACAAGAGTGCTGCTTGCAAGCCTATGGTGGTACGTGTACGGTAGTTGATGTGAGCATAGGCTTGCTGCACTCGACAAGAGTGCTGCTTGCAAGCCTATGGGTGGTGTGGTGTGTGGTGCATGATTAGCCTTTCAAGGAAGATGTGTCCTTGGGGCTAATCGGTTATTTTTATAAGTCCGGGAAACCTTTCTCGTCGGGATTCTTATCCTAAGCAACCACGAAAGCTTCCAAGAGTTGAAACATTGCCTATCAAGTAGGCCGTACCAGCCCATAGCAAACCAACCAAGATAATCTAACAGGCCAAGATTGGTTGGAGACTTCAAAATGTTGCTAAGTCCATGGCCACCATAAGCCATTTCTATCAAGAAGGCCATGGACAGTGCTTAGCAACCACGAAAGCTTCCAAGAGTTGAAACATTGCCTATCAAGTAGGCCGTACCAGCCCATAGCAACCCAACCAAGATACTCTAACAGGCCAAGATTGGTTGGAGAATTCAAAATTTTGCTAAGTCCATGGCCACCATAAGCCATTTCTATCAAGAAGGCCATGGACAGTGCTTAGCAACCACGAAAGCTTCCAAGAGTTGAAACATTGCCTATCAAGTAGGCCGTAGCAGCCCATAGCAACCCAACCAAGATACTCTAACAGGCCAAGATTGGTTGGAGAATTCAAAATTTTGCTAAGTCCATGGCCACCATAAGCCATTTCTATCAAGAAGGCCATGAACAGTGCTTAGCAACCACGAAAGCGGCCAAGAGTTGAAACATTGCCTATCAAGTAGGCCGTACCAGCCCATAGCAACCCAACCAAGATACTCTAACAGGCCAAGATTGGTTGGAGAATTCAAAATTTGGCTAAGTCCATGGCCACCATAAGCCATTTCTATCAAGAAGGCCACGAACAGTGCTTAGCAACCACGAAAGCTTCCAAGAGTTGAAACATTGCCTATCAAGTAGGCCGTACCAGCCCATAGCAACCCAACCAAGATACTCTAACAGGCCAAGATTGGTTGGAGAATTCAAAATTTTGCTAAGTCCATGGCCACCATAAGCCATTTCTATCAAGAAGGCCATGGACAGTTCTAAACAACCACGAAAGCTTCCAAGAGTTGAAACATTGCCTATCAAGTAGGCCGTACCAGCCCATAGCAACCCAACCAAGATACTCTAACAGGCCAAGATTGGTTGGAGAATTCAAAATTTGGCTAAGTCCATGGCCACCATAAGCCATTTCTATCAAGAAGGCCACGAACAGTGCTTAGCAACCACGAAAGCTTCCAAGAGTTGAAACATTGCCTATCAAGTAGGCCGTACCAGCCCATAGCAACCCAACCAAGATACTCTAACAGGCCAAGATTGGTTGGAGATTTCAAAATTTTGCTAAGTCCATGGCCACCATAAGCCATTTCTATCAAGAAGGCCACGAACTGTGCTTAGCAACCACGAGAGCTTCCAAGAGTTGAAACATTGCCTATCAAGTAGGCCGTACCAGCCCATAGCAACCCAACCAAGATACTCTAACAGGCCAAGATTGGTTGGAGATTTCAAAATTTTGCTAAGTCCATGGCCACCATAAGCCATTTCTATCAAGAAGGCCACGAACTGTGCTTAGCAACCACGAGAGCTTCCAAGAGTTGAAACATTGCCTATCAAGTAGGCCGTACCAGCCCATAGCAACCCAACCAAGATAATCTAACAGGCCAAGATTGGATCTCAAAATGTTGCTAAGTCCATGGCCACGATAAGCCATTTCTATCAAGAAGGCCATGGACAGTTCTAAACAACCACGAAAGCTTCCAAGAGTTGAAACATTGCCTATCAAGTAGGCCGTACCAGCCCATAGCAACCCAACCAAGATAATCTAACAGGCCAAGATTGGATCTCAAAATGTTGCTAAGTCCATGGCCACGATAAGCCATTTCTATCAAGAAGGCCATGGACAGTTCTAAACAACCACGAAAGCTTCCAAGAGTTGAAACATTGCCTATCAAGTAGGCCGTACCAGCCCATAGCAACCCAACCAAGATAATCTAACAGGCCAAGATTGGTTGGAGATTTCAAAATTTGGCTAAGTCCAGATTTTTTTACCCTTCGGGAAAACAACCCTAGTTCACCAAGTTGAACGCGAAAAACTGTCCATAGGATACGCACAAAACGTTTATTGAGTTGGTCACCATATGTGGAAATTATGGTGAAAATAAGCCAAGTTCCGGAGTTTTTAACTCACACGAAACCACGAAAAACTTTCATTAGGAAAACTTGGTTGGAGCACCCTACTGCAGAACACACCGACATGGACGAAAGGGTCGACTGGCTAAGAGAAAAAATTTTTGCGGGACCACTCAAAACATCATAGTTAGACCTAGCAAATGATGAAAAGTGAAACCCGCGATCGATTGGAGAAACCTTATTTTACACTGAAAAATTCCACATAAGGAAAATTTGTATGGAGCACCCTACTGCAGAGCACACCGACAGGGCCGGGAAGGAAGGCCCGGTCCAAGAAAAAATTTTTGCGGGACCACTCAAAACATCATAGTTAGACCTAGCAAATGATGAAAAGTGAAACCCGCGATCGATTGGAGAAACCTTATTTTACACTGAAAAATTCCACATAAGGAAAATTTGTATGGAGCACCCTACTGCAGAGCACACCGACAGGGCCGGGAAGGAAGGCCCGGTCCAAGAAAAAATTTTTGCGGGACCACTCAAAACATCATAGTTAGACCTAGCAAATGATGAAAAGTGAAACCCGCGATCGATTGGAGAAACCTTATTTTACACTGAAAAATTCCACATAAGGAAAATTTGTATGGAGCACCCTACTGCAGAGCACACCGACAGGGCCGGGAAGGAAGGCCCGGTCCAAGAAAAAATTTTTGCGGGACCACTCAAAACATCATAGTTAGACCTAGCAAATGATGAAAAGTGAAACCCGCGATCGATTGGAGAAACCTTATTTTACACTGAAAAATTCCACATAAGGAAAATTTGTATGGAGCACCCTACTGCAGAGCACACCGACAGGGCCGGGAAGGAAGGCCCGGTCCAAGAAAAAATTTTTGCGGGACCACTCAAAACATCATAGTTAGACCTAGCAAATGATGAAAAGTGAAACCCGCGATCGATTGGAGAAACCTTATTTTACACTGAAAAATTCCACATAAGGAAAATTTGTATGGAGCACCCTACTGCAGAGCACACCGACAGGGCCGGGAAGGAAGGCCCGGTCCAAGAAAAAATTTTTGCGGGACCACTCAAAACATCATAGTTAGACCTAGCAAATGATGAAAAGTGAAACCCGCGATCGATTGGAGAAACCTTATTTTACACTGAAAAATTCCACATAAGGAAAATTTGTATGGAGCACCCTACTGCAGAGCACACCGACAGGGCCGGGAAGGAAGGCCCGGTCCAAGAAAAAATTTTTGCGGGACCACTCAAAACATCATAGTTAGACCTAGCAAATGATGAAAAGTGAAACCCGCGATCGATTGGAGAAACCTTATTTTACACTGAAAAATTCCACATAAGGAAAATTTGTATGGAGCACCCTACTGCAGAGCACACCGACAGGGCCGGGAAGGAAGGCCCGGTCCAAGAAAAAATTTTTGCGGGACCACTCAAAACATCATAGTTAGACCTAGCAAATGATGAAAAGTGAAACCCGCGATCGATTGGAGAAACCTTATTTTACACTGAAAAATTCCACATAAGGAAAATTTGTATGGAGCACCCTACTGCAGAGCACACCGACAGGGCCGGGAAGGAAGGCCCGGTCCAAGAAAAAATTTTTGCGGGACCACTCAAAACATCATAGTTAGACCTAGCAAATGATGAAAAGTGAAACCCGCGATCGATTGGAGAAACCTTATTTTACACTGAAAAATTCCACATAAGGAAAATTTGTATGGAGCACCCTACTGCAGAGCACACCGACAGGGCCGGGAAGGAAGGCCCGGTCCAAGAAAAAATTTTTGCGGGACCACTCAAAACATCATAGTTAGACCTAGCAAATGATGAAAAGTGAAACCCGCGATCGATTGGAGAAACCTTATTTTACACTGAAAAATTCCACATAAGGAAAATTTGTATGGAGCACCCTACTGCAGAGCACACCGACATGGACGAAAGGGTCGACTGGCCAAGAGAAAAAATTTTTGCGGGACCACTCAAAACATCATAGTTAGACCTAGCAAATGATGAAAAGTGAAACCCGCGATCGATTGGAGAAACCTTATTTTACACTGAAAATTCCACATAAGGAAAATTTGTATGGAGCACCCTACTGTGGTCACCATCGGTCGAGTTGGTCGAGACGGGCAAAAAATTTTTTTTTCCATATCGTCTCAAAACATGATTTATGGACCTTGTAAATGTTGAAAAGTGAAACAAAATCACTTTTGGAGCGATGAAAATTTTGTATGGGAGGTCCCTACCCGGAACAAATTTTACTAGTAAAGTCATCATTCCGCGACGAGAAATTTGAAAATGGTCAAATATGGTTAAGATGTCATGTTCATTCCCTACTATGGGGGACCAGGTCGTCACGAAAAAATTTTTTTCTCGACCTGGTCAAATGTGGTTCTGCGACGGAGGTTAAACTAATATTGCATAATTTGGCCCAAAAACCCCCCTCTGTCAGAGAACGAAGCCCTTCAAGCTCGATAGCAGACCACATAAGTTGAGATTTGAGGTATCTGAAAGTTGAATATAGAGCGAGGTTCTAAGCGAAGGGATAGCTTAACGTTGAGCATTGAACGCAAAAAAGCTTAGAGATAAGCTTATTATATAACGATTGTGGTGCAGGACACAGCTTAACGTTGAGCTTTGAACGCACATGGCTAGAACTAAGCTAAGAGATACCTATAGTGGTGCATGGAACTGCTCACAAGTTGAGCTTCGAGAAGTCCAAAGGCAAAATGTAGAGCGAGGTTCTAAGCGAAGGGATAGCTTAACGTTGAGCATTGAACGCAAAAAGCTTAGAGATAAGCTTATTATATAACGATTGTGGTGCAGGACACAGCTTAACGTTGAGCTTTGAACGCACATGGCTAGAACTAAGCTAAGAGATACGGGTAGTGGTGCATGGAACTGCTCACAAGTTGAGCTTCGAGAAGTCCA
>NW_026525940.1:27500-35000 GCF_943734725.1 Anopheles marshallii | reverse complement strand
AGATTGGTTGGAGATTTCAAAATTTTGCTAAGTCCATGGCCACCATAAGCCATTTCTATCAAGAAGGCCACGAACAGTGCTTAGCAACCACGAGAGCTTCCAAGAGTTGAAACATTGCCTATCAAGTAGGCCGTACCAGCCCATAGCAACCCAACCAAGATAATCTAACAGGCCAAGATTGGTTGGAGATTTCAAAATTTGGCTAAGTCCAGATTTTTTTACCCTTCGGGAAAACAACCCTAGTTCACCAAGTTGAACGCGAAAAACTGTCCATAGGATACGCACAAAACGTTTATTGAGTTGGTCACCATATGTGGAAATTATGGTGAAAATAAGCCAAGTTCCGGAGTTTTTAACTCACACGAAACCACGAAAAACTTTCATTAGGAAAACTTGGTTGGAGCACCCTACTGCAGAACACACCGACATGGACGAAAGGGTTGACTGGCTAAGAGAAAAAATTTTTGCGGGACCACTCAAAACATCATAGTTAGACCTAGCAAATGATGAAAAGTGAAACCCGCGATCGATTGGAGAAACCTTATTTTACACTGAAAAATTCCACATAAGCAAAATTTGTATGGAGCACCCTACTGCAGAGCACACCGACAGGGCCGGGAAGGAAGGCCCGGTCCAAGAAAAAATTTTTGCGGGACCACTCAAAACATCATAGTTAGACCTAGCAAATGATGAAAAGTGAAACCCGCGATCGATTGGAGAAACCTTATTTTACACTGAAAAATTCCACATAAGGAAAATTTGTATGGAGCACCCTACTGCAGAGCACACCGACAGGGCCGGGAAGGAAGGCCCGGTCCAAGAAAAAATTTTTGCGGGACCACTCAAAACATCATAGTTAGACCTAGCAAATGATGAAAAGTGAAACCCGCGATCGATTGGAGAAACCTTATTTTACACTGAAAAATTCCACATAAGGAAAATTTGTATGGAGCACCCTACTGCAGAGCACACCGACAGGGCCGGGAAGGAAGGCCCGGTCCAAGAAAAAATTTTTGCGGGACCACTCAAAACATCATAGTTAGACCTAGCAAATGATGAAAAGTGAAACCCGCGATCGATTGGAGAAACCTTATTTTACACTGAAAAATTCCACATAAGGAAAATTTGTATGGAGCACCCTACTGCAGAGCACACCGACAGGGCCGGGAAGGAAGGCCCGGTCCAAGAAAAAATTTTTGCGGGACCACTCAAAACATCATAGTTAGACCTAGCAAATGATGAAAAGTGAAACCCGCGATCGATTGGAGAAACCTTATTTTACACTGAAAAATTCCACATAAGGAAAATATGTATGGAGCACCCTACTGCAGAACACACCGACAGGGCCGGGAAGGAAGGCCCGGTCCAAGAAAAAATTTTTGCGGGACCACTCAAAACATCATAGTTAGACCTAGCAAATGATGAAAAGTGAAACCCGCGATCGATTGGAGAAACCTTATTTTACACTGAAAAATTCCACATAAGGAAAATTTGTATGGAGCACCCTACTGCAGAGCACACCGACAGGGCCGGGAAGGAAGGCCCGGTCCAAGAAAAAATTTTTGCGGGACCACTCAAAACATCATAGTTAGACCTAGCAAATGATGAAAAGTGAAACCCGCGATCGATTGGAGAAACCTTATTTTACACTGAAAAATTCCACATAAGGAAAATTTGTATGGAGCACCCTACTGCAGAGCACACCGACAGGGCCGGGAAGGAAGGCCCGGTCCAAGAAAAAATTTTTGCGGGACCACTCAAAACATCATAGTTAGACCTAGCAAATGATGAAAAGTGAAACCCGCGATCGATTGGAGAAACCTTATTTTACACTGAAAAATTCCACATAAGGAAAATTTGTATGGAGCACCCTACTGCAGAGCACACCGACAGGGCCGGGAAGGAAGGCCCGGTCCAAGAAAAAATTTTTGCGGGACCACTCAAAACATCATAGTTAGACCTAGCAAATGATGAAAAGTGAAACCCGCGATCGATTGGAGAAACCTTATTTTACACTGAAAAATTCCACATAAGGAAAATTTGTATGGAGCACCCTACTGCAGAGCACACCGACAGGGCCGGGAAGGAAGGCCCGGTCCAAGAAAAAATTTTTGCGGGACCACTCAAAACATCATAGTTAGACCTAGCAAATGATGAAAAGTGAAACCCGCGATCGATTGGAGAAACCTTATTTTACACTGAAAAATTCCACATAAGGAAAATTTGTATGGAGCACCCTACTGCAGAGCACACCGACAGGGCCGGGAAGGAAGGCCCGGTCCAAGAAAAAATTTTTGCGGGACCACTCAAAACATCATAGTTAGACCTAGCAACTGATGAAAAGTGAAACCCGCGATCGATTGGAGAAACCTTATTTTACACTGAAAAATTCCACATAAGGAAAATTTGTATGGAGCACCCTACTGCAGAGCACACCGACAGGGCCGGGAAGGAAGGCCCGGTCCAAGAAAAAATTTTTGCGGGACCACTCAAAACATCATAGTTAGACCTAGCAAATGATGAAAAGTGAAACCCGCGATCGATTGGAGAAACCTTATTTTACACTGAAAAATTCCACATAAGGAAAATTTGTATGGAGCACCCTACTGCAGAGCACACCGACAGGGCCGGGAAGGAAGGCCCGGTCCAAGAAAAAATTTTTGCGGGACCACTCAAAACATCATAGTTAGACCTAGCAAATGATGAAAAGTGAAACCCGCGATCGATTGGAGAAACCTTATTTTACACTGAAAAATTCCACATAAGGAAAATTTGTATGGAGCACCCTACTGCAGAGCACACCGACAGGGCCGGGAAGGAAGGCCCGGTCCAAGAAAAAATTTTTGCGGGACCACTCAAAACATCATAGTTAGACCTAGCAAATGATGAAAAGTGAAACCCGCGATCGATTGGAGAAACCTTATTTTACACTGAAAAATTCCACATAAGGAAAATTTGTATGGAGCACCCTACTGCAGAGCACACCGACAGGGCCGGGAAGGAAGGCCCGGTCCAAGAAAAAATTTTTGCGGGACCACTCAAAACATCATAGTTAGACCTAGCAAATGATGAAAAGTGAAACCCGCGATCGATTGGAGAAACCTTATTTTACACTGAAAAATTCCACATAAGGAAAATTTGTATGGAGCACCCTACTGCAGAGCACACCGACAGGGCCGGGAAGGAAGGCCCGGTCCAAGAAAAAATTTTTGCGGGACCACTCAAAACATCATAGTTAGACCTAGCAAATGATGAAAAGTGAAACCCGCGATCGATTGGAGAAACCTTATTTTACACTGAAAAATTCCACATAAGGAAAATTTGTATGGAGCACCCTACTGCAGAGCACACCGACAGGGCCGGGAAGGAAGGCCCGGTCCAAGAAAAAATTTTTGCGGGACCACTCAAAACATCATAGTTAGACCTAGCAAATGATGAAAAGTGAAACCCGCGATCGATTGGAGAAACCTTATTTTACACTGAAAAATTCCACATAAGGAAAATTTGTATGGAGCACCCTACTGCAGAGCACACCGACAGGGCCGGGAAGGAAGGCCCGGTCCAAGAAAAAATTTTTGCGGGACCACTCAAAACATCATAGTTAGACCTAGCAAATGATGAAAAGTGAAACCCGCGATCGATTGGAGAAACCTTATTTTACACTGAAAAATTCCACATAAGGAAAATTTGTATGGAGCACCCTACTGCAGAGCACACCGACAGGGCCGGGAAGGAAGGCCCGGTCCAAGAAAAAATTTTTGCGGGACCACTCAAAACATCATAGTTAGACCTAGCAAATGATGAAAAGTGAAACCCGCGATCGATTGGAGAAACCTTATTTTACACTGAAAAATTCCACATAAGGAAAATTTGTATGGAGCACCCTACTGCAGAGCACACCGACAGGGCCGGGAAGGAAGGCCCGGTCCAAGAAAAAATTTTTGCGGGACCACTCAAAACATCATAGTTAGACCTAGCAAATGATGAAAAGTGAAACCCGCGATCGATTGGAGAAACCTTATTTTACACTGAAAAATTCCACATAAGGAAAATTTGTATGGAGCACCCTACTGCAGAGCACACCGACAGGGCCGGGAAGGAAGGCCCGGTCCAAGAAAAAATTTTTGCGGGACCACTCAAAACATCATAGTTAGACCTAGCAAATGATGAAAAGTGAAACCCGCGATCGATTGGAGAAACCTTATTTTACACTGAAAAATTCCACATAAGGAAAATTTGTATGGAGCACCCTACTGCAGAGCACACCGACAGGGCCGGGAAGGAAGGCCCGGTCCAAGAAAAAATTTTTGCGGGACCACTCAAAACATCATAGTTAGACCTAGCAAATGATGAAAAGTGAAACCCGCGATCGATTGGAGAAACCTTATTTTACACTGAAAAATTCCACATAAGGAAAATTTGTATGGAGCACCCTACTGCAGAGCACACCGACAGGGCCGGGAAGGAAGGCCCGGTCCAAGAAAAAATTTTTGCGGGACCACTCAAAACATCATAGTTAGACCTAGCAAATGATGAAAAGTGAAACCCGCGATCGATTGGAGAAACCTTATTTTACACTGAAAAATTCCACATAAGGAAAATTTGTATGGAGCACCCTACTGCAGAGCACACCGACAGGGCCGGGAAGGAAGGCCCGGTCCAAGAAAAAATTTTTGCGGGACCACTCAAAACATCATAGTTAGACCTAGCAAATGATGAAAAGTGAAACCCGCGATCGATTGGAGAAACCTTATTTTACACTGAAAAATTCCACATAAGCAAAATTTGTATGGAGCACCCTACTGCAGAACACACCGACATGGACGAAAGGGTCGACTGGCCAAGAGAAAAAATTTTTGCGGGACCACTCAAAACATCATAGTTAGACCTAGCAAATGATGAAAAGTGAAACCCGCGATCGATTGGAGAAACCTTATTTTACACTGAAAATTCCACATAAGGAAAATTTGTATGGAGCACCCTACTGTGGTCACCATCGGTCGAGTTGGTCGAGACGGGCAAAAAATTTTTTTTTCCATATCGTCTCAAAACATGATTTATGGACCTTGTAAATGTTGAAAAGTGAAACGAAATCACTTTTGGAGCGATGAAAATTTTGTATGGGAGGTCCCTACCCGGAACAAATTTTACTAGTAAAGTCATCATTCCGCGACGAGAAATTTGAAAATGGTCAAATATGGTTAAGATGTCATGTTCATTCCCTACTATGGGGGACCAGGTCGTCACGAAAAAATTTTTTTCTCGACCTGGTCAAATGTGGTTCTGCGACGGAGGTTAAACTAATATTGCATAATTTGGGCCAAAAACCCCCCTCTGTCAGATATTGTACCCGTTCAAGAGCAATAGCAGACCACATAAGTTGAGCTTCGAGGTATCTGAAAGTTGAATATAGAGCGAGGTTCTAAGCGAAGGGATAGCTTAACGTTGAGCATTGAACGCAAAAAAGCTTAGAGATAAGCTTATGATATAAGGATTGTGGTGCAGTACACAGCTTAACGTTGAGCTTTGAACGCAAATGGCTAGAACTAAGCTAAGAGATACCTATAGTGGTGCATGGAACTGCTCACAAGTTGAGCTTCGAGGTATCTGAAAGTTGAATATAGAGCGAGGTTCTAAGCGAAGGGATAGCTTAACGTTGAGCATTGAACGCAAAAAAGCTTAGAGATAAGCTTATTATATAAGGATTGTGGTGCAGAACACAGCTTAACGTTGAGCTTTGAACGCAAATGGCTAGAACTAAGCTAAGAGATACCTATAGTGGTGCATGGAACAGCTCACAAGTTGAGCTTCGAGAAGTCCAAAGGCAAAATGTAGAGCGAGGTTCTAAGCGAAGGGATAGCTTAACGTTGAGCATTGAACGCAAAAAAGCTTAGAGATAAGCTTATTATATAACGATTGTGGTGCAGGACACAGCTTAACGTTGAGCTTTGAACGCACATGGCTAGAACTAAGCTAAGAGATACGGGTAGTGGTGCATGGAACTGCTCACAAGTTGAGCTTCGAGAAGTCCAAAGGCAAAATATAGAGAGAGGTCCTAGCAGCCTAAAAAACTTCTAGGGCCGACAGCTCACAAGTTGAGTTTCGAACGCAATTAGGCTACCCTGGTAGCCTTGATTTGAAAGCATTAAGGCAATGAAATGGTAGAATGCCCGATCTTAAACCTATTGACAGAGAATGTGTACGAGTAAGCATAGATGTGGAGGAGCACATACCCTAAACAGTCCCGAAAGATGGTTAGCTAAGTGATGCATCACAAATGGACTTGGCGCACCAAGTTCACACTGAAACACACACGATCGCGTATATTAAAACCTGTTGTGTGGTGCATCACTAATAAAGTTTGGTGCGTCAAACGAACATGAGAGTTGAGCATATTGGGTATGTGTGATAACACACTTTGCACGACAATCGAGAAACCGCATAAGCTCAGTATAACACAGCAGGGGAAGATTGATGAAAACCAGAGCTAATACATGCAACAGGCCGGGAATGCTGCTTCTGAAGGTGGTAGGACCGGTGCACTTATTAGTTAAACCAATCGGCCGATTGAGTTGAAGTCTGGTACCGATCTTTCACTTGACTGTGCCCCATCAACTATTGATGGTAGTGTAGAGGACTACCATGGTTGTGACGGGAAGCGGGAATCAGGGTTCGATTCCGGAGCTAGTAGAGAGTGCCTGATAAAGGCCATGGTACACATCCAAATCAGGAAAGCAGCAGGAAACACTACCATACATTGCCAGGTGCATAGGAGGATTGCAAGCCCGTAAATTGCCCGATCATAGCCAGCGATGCTGAGAACGGAATTTATTCCTTCGATCGTCGTTGGTTCACATGTTTACTGATGGTTGTACGAACACCATACCCGGTGGTAAGTACAGTGGAGCTCGCCTTCACAACATAATGTTCACCAGTTGGACGCATAGATTGGAATAGCTCACATAGTGTTGGATTGCTGGAAACACACATTCCAGACTGCTCCGGTAGTCATGGAAAGGAGAGGATTGCAAGCCCGTAAATTGCCCGATTATAGCCAACGATGCTGAGAACGGAATTTATTCCTTCGATCGTCGTTGGTTCACATGTTTACTGATGGTTGTACGAACACCATACCCGGTGGTAAGTACAGTGGAGCTCGCCTTCACAACATAATGTTCACCAGTTGGACGCATAGATTGGAATAGCTCACAAGTGTTGGAAAGTTGAACGCACGTTGAAGACCGCTACTGTGGTCTTGGAAAGTAGAGGATTGCAAGCCCGTAAATTGTCCGATCATAGCCAACGATGCTGAGATCGGAATTCATTCCTTCGATCGTCGTTGGTTCGCATGTTTACTGATGGTTGTACGAACACCATACCCGGTGGTAAGTACAGTGGAGCTCGCCTTCACAACATAATGTTCACCAGTTGAACGTACAAGTTGGAATAGCTCACATAGTGTTGGATTGCTGGAAACACACAAAATGATACGAGTAAGGT
>NW_026525940.1:0-17500 GCF_943734725.1 Anopheles marshallii | reverse complement strand
CAGCTGATTGTACACCTTGGCGAAGACTTCCGGGTGCTTCCGCATTGCCGCCTTCACTGCGGCATTCGGGATACCGTCCAGCCCTGGCGCCTTGGAGGACGCCATCCGCTCGGCCAACGAAAGAATTTCCGAGGTCGTGACCGGCCTCAGAGCCTCGCTGCACGCGCCGATGTCCGGCCACTCAAATGCCGGATGGTCCGGGAACAAGGCTTCGACGATCGGACCTAGTACGGCTCGGTCCGTTTCCGGTGGTGCCCTGTTACGTAGTTTTGCTCGAACAACCTTGTAACCGAGTCCGAACACCTCGGCTTCGACCCCATCGATCAGCTCTTGCATACTGTCTTCCTTACTGCTGTGAATGGCGGCCTGCAGCAATCGTCGACAGTTCTGCAGCCTGGCCGACGTCACCGCACGTTCCGGAGGTTGGGCCCTGCGATGGGCGGCCTCCGCTGCTCCGCATTCCTCCCTCAGGCGCTCGATCTCTGGAGACCACCAGTACACCTGGGGCTTGCGATGGAAAGTAGCCCCGTGTACTCTCTCCATGATCTCATCGCACGCCTGGGTCAGTCCGCCGATCAGCCCCTCCGGAGTTGCGACCTGCTCGAAGTGGCCGCATGTGAGGGCGATGTCGAAGCACTTGTTATCGAATTGCGTCGTCTTCCACCGGGTCCCGGCGTGTCTGGCTGTCCCGTCTCGACTTCGCTGCTGCTGCTCGCCTCGTCGCGTGGGACGTTGTCCTGGGATGCCCACCTGGAACTGGACGTAGGCGTGATCGCTGCTGGAAAAGCGATCGAGCACGCGCCAGGAGTCCGGTCGCGCAATAGTTTGGCTGGCAAAAGAAACGTCGATAACGCTTTCCCGCGCAACCCCGTTGCCCTTAAACGTGGGCACGTTGCCGCGGTTCAGCGTATGCAGCGCCAGCTGCTCCACCACGCTCAGGAGCTCCTGCCCCTTCCGGGTGGTGCGCGCACTCCCCCACTCCTCGTTCCAGGCGTTGAAGTCCCCGGCCAGGACTGATGTTGCGTGTCCGACCAGAGACACCTCCACCGCACCGAGGAAGCTTACGAAGTCTTCGATGCCGCTGCTGGGTGGCACGTAGCAGCTGGCGAACGTTACTCCCGCTATGGTGGCCACCACGAGTCCCGGGACGACGCTCCCCCAAAGCCGTTGAATAGGGTACGCCCCTGTTGCTATTATCGCCACACTCTGTTCCGCATCGATGGCCCACCGCGGATCATCCCGAGGTGGTCGATATAGTTCGCAGGCGAGCACCACCTGAGCCCCTAACTCGCGAGCCGTCTGCAGCATGAGGTCTTGGGCTGCCCGGCTTCGCCCGAGGTTCACTTGCAGCACTTTTAGCGCCGGCACGTCGGATGCCCGACCGGGTGCGGGCCGCTGCACACGACGCAGCGCACCTCCGCCGTGCAGCTCTTCGCCTGGTGATCCGGCTTCCCGCAGCGAATGCAGCTTGTCGAGCGGTCCACTTCGCTCCTGCACGCAGCTCGGACGTGCCCCATCTCGAGGCACTTGTAGCACCGTTGCTGACGCGCCTGCAGAGGAGCCACCTTCCGGATCAGACACGATGTGTATTTGATCTTGACGCTCTTGTCGACCAGACCCTCCGCAGCCCTGGCTGTTACGCGGACTATCGCCACTTTCGTGCCGTCCCAGGCAGGTCGCAGGCGAACCGATGTCTCCTCCACCTCGCATTGGCACAGGTTGGTCAGCGCCATCGCCACATCGGTCTCCTTCGCTAAAGGGTCGACAGCGTCCAACCGGATTTCGACCATAGGCGTGACCAGCCGAGCTGAGGCCGGCCGTTCTGCCTTTGCGCAGACCTGCTTGATGCACTGCAGAACTTCTGCAGCGTCCGCGCTCTCCTTCAGCTCCATGACAAGCCTGGAGCGTGTGGTGCGTCGCCCGACGCCTAGGGCCTCAGCATGTTTCTCCATTTCTGGAGCCGTTCGGACAGCCTGGTACACCTCCGTCCAGGTTTGTCCCTCAGCTGGGGCGATTTCAATAGCGTCCGGCTTGGTTTTTCGCTGCCGCTGACGCCGACCTCCTCGTTGTGCTCCAGGCTGGCTACCCCGGGCCTGTTGTCCCTGATGTTGCTGGGGCTGCTGCTTAGACGGTCCTGCGATCGGCTGTCGCTGAACCGCTGCCCGTTGCGGTAGTTGCGGCCACTGCTGCTGCTGTTGCTGCGGCTTGTTCCCCGGTTGCCGGGCCGGCTTACGACGCACCACTTCAGCCCAAGAGCCGCCTTCCGGGTCTGAAAGCGGAGCTGCCGTTGCCGACACCGCTCCCTGCTGTCGCTGTTGCTGCTGCTGCTCACGACGTTGCTGCTGCTGTTGTTGCTGCTGCTGCTGGTACTGCTGCTGCTGCTTCTGGCTGCCTCCATAGCCCAGCGTCTGTGCAAGGAGCTCTTGGAAGCTGGCTCGCTCCTCCCTCAGCTCGTTGCGCAGGCGCTCGTTGTCTTCACGAGCCAGCGTCTCGCGCATCCGGGCTTCCTCTCGGGCCAGCTGCAAATCTTGCCGGGCCTGCACAGCATTTGTTTCCATCTGCTGCCGGAGCATCTGGATCTCCTGTTGCAGACCCACGATCGTCGCTCGCAGCTGCTCGTTGGTGAGCGACGTCTCATTGAGGAGCTGTCTCAGCTCCGACATTTCCGGGGACTGCTGCTTCGCTCCCGGAACAGATGTTCGTGTAAGAGCCACTCGCGGCTCCAGAATAGTGGAGAGCTTCGCCGGCCTCTCCTCCGTTGACTCCGTCCTGGAACGGAGGGTTCGCCCCGTCGACGACATCTCCACCTCTCACTGTTACGGGTGAGGGTGGGGGGGGGGGGGGGGGGGGAGTCGGGGGAGGTGTTCTCCCCGACTCGCGGCGACGTAGCGCGTTGATTGACTCCCCACACACAGAAACACACGGTACTCGGCCAAGAACGCGCAACCGAACAGCTGTCCCATACAAAATGTATGGGAACGAAAGACGCCGGAAATCGCCAAAACCTCCAACTTTGGAAGCCTATAACTCCGCAACGGTTCGTCGCACAAAAATGTTAGACCACTCTATCGACGCGGGATATTCTCACTTATAGTCCTCAAGTGTTTTTAAGATCACTAACGCACTTTTTGGGGGGTAAAACGGTCCCCCACCAAAAACTCACAGTTTTTCAAGTGCCACTTCCGGTGTAACGCACACACACACACATACAAAATTTTGTAAGATGCGTCTTACCGAGACGCATCCAACGACACCTTAATCGTCCGGATCGGTTCACAATTCGCCTTAATATTCAACAAAAACCTGCCCACGAAAAACTCCCCCCCCTTAAGGGGTGGGGGGGTGAAATTTGGGAGGGGGGTCGACGGCCAGGATCGGGGGCCGGACACTTGAAGCCAAAGCCCTGGCACGCGTGGCCTGGCTGATACGGCCGATTTTCACTCCAAACACTCGCACACACGCACGCACACAGAAACACACGGTACTCGGCCAAGAACGCGCAACCGAACAGCTGTCCCATACAAAATGTATGGGAACGAAAGACGCCGGAAATCGCCAAAACCTCCAACTTTGGAAGCCTATAACTCCGCAACGGTTCGTCGCACAAAAATGTTAGACCACTCTATCGACGCGGGATATTCTCACTTATAGTCCTCAAGTGTTTTTAAGATCACTAACGCACTTTTTGGGGGGTAAAACGGTCCCCCACCAAAAACTCACAGTTTTTCAAGTGCCACTTCCGGTGTAACGCACACACACACACATACAAAATTTTGTAAGATGCGTCTTACCGAGACGCATCCAACGACACCTTAATCGTCCGGATCGGTTCACAATTCGCCTTAATATTCAACAAAAACCTGCCCACGAAAAACTCCCCCCCCTTAAGGGGTGGGGGGGTGAAATTTGGGAGGGGGGTCGGCGGCCAGGATCGGGGGCCGGACACTTGAAACCAAAGCCCTGGCACGCGTGGCCTGGCTGATACGGCCGATTTTCACTCCAAACACTCGCACACACGCACGCACACGGAAACACACGGCAAACGGAAAGTGCCTTAAATCGTGCACTTTGCTAAAAAGTTACACTTTTCGGTGCGCTTGCACCGGGCTTTACCGTTATGTTCTTCAGCACACTCGCGGCGACAACGCCAGATCGGGCGCAAACCGGTACTTTGCACTGACGTCACGCGCGACGACACACGGTACTCGGCCAAGAACGCGCCACCGATCAGCTGTCCCATACAAAATGTATGGGAACGAAAGACGCCGGAAATCGCCAAAACCTCCAACTTTGGAAGCCTATAACTCCGCAACGGTTCGTCGCACAAAAATGTTAGACCACTCTATCGACGCGGGATATTCTCACTTATAGTCCTCAAGTGTTTTTAAGATCACTAACGCACTTTTTGGGGGGTAAAACGGTCCCCCACCAAAAACTCACAGTTTTTCAAGTGCCACTTCCGGTGTAACGCACACACACACACATACAAAATTTTGTAAGATGCGTCTTACCGAGACGCATCCAACGACACCTTAATCGTCCGGATCGGTTCACAATTCGCCTTAATATTCAACAAAAACCTGCCCACGAAAAACTCCCCCCCCTTAAGGGGTGGGGGGGTGAAATTTGGGTGGGGGGTCGGCGGCCAGGATCGGGGGCCGGACACGTGAAACCAAAGCCCTGGCACGCGTGGCCTGGCTGATACGGCCGATTTTCACTCCAAACACTCGCACACACGCACGCACACAGGAACACACGGCAAACGGAAAGTGCCTTAAATCGTGCACTTTGCCAAAAAGTTACACTTTTCGGTGCGCTTGCACCGGGCTTTACCGTTATGTTCTTCAGCACACTCGCGGCGACAACGCCAGATCGGGCGCAAACCGGTACTTTGCACTGACGTCACACGCGACGACACACGGTACTCGGCCAAGAACGCGCCACCGAACAGCTGTCCCATACAAAATGTATGGGAACGAAAGACGCCGGAAATCGCCAAAACCTCCAACTTTGGAAGCCTATAACTCCGCAACGGTTCGTCGCACAAAAATGTTAGACCACTCTATCGACGCGGGATATTCTCACTTATAGTCCTCAAGTGTTTTTAAGATCACTAACGCACTTTTTGGGGGGTAAAACGGTCCCCCACCAAAAACTCACAGTTTTTCAAGTGCCACTTCCGGTGTAACGCACACACACACACATACAAAATTTTGTAAGATGCGTCTTACCGAGACGCATCCAACGACACCTTAATCGTCCGGATCGGTTCACAATTCGCCTTAATATTCAACAAAAACCTGCCCACGAAAAACTCCCCCCCCTTAAGGGGTGGGGGGGTGAAATTTGGGTGGGGGGTCGGCAGCCGAGATCGGGGGCCGGACACGTGGAACCAAGGTCCTCGGTGGCCGTTTGGTGTCTCTTTCGCACACTTTGTCTTACTCAGTATGCACTCACAGTATACACTCACACGCACGCGTCGACAAGAGCTCATCCACAACACGTCCGTTCACTACGGAGGTTCGCTCGCAACTACACAGGGATAACTGGCTTGTGGCCGCCAAGCGTTCATAGCGACGTGGCTTATTGATCCTTCGATGTCGGCTCTTCCTATCATTGTGAAGCAAAATTCACCAAGCGTAGGATTGTTCACCCTTTCAAGGGAACGTGAGCTGGGTTTAGACCGTCGTGAGACAGGTTAGTTTTACCCTACTGGTGTGTGCTGTATGCTGCTATCTTAACGGAATTCCTGTGCAGTACGAGAGGAACCACAGGTACGGACCACTGGCTCAATACTAGTTCGACCGGACTTTGGTATGACGCTACGTCCGCTGGATTATGCCTGAACGCCTCTAAGGTCGTATCCAATCCGAGCTGATAGCGCATCATAAACCCATTAGGTGATCGGAAGCTAGCGGGCTTAACAACCCTCTGAGATCCGTCGGTGCTGCCCCGTGCACACTGCCGTCTCATCCCCGCTATAGCACTAGACTGAGCCGCAACGGGCGGGTGCACGCTGCACGTGGAAGTACCTTATCACAGGGAACCCTGGTGGCTGTGCTCCCGTCGACCGTGGATACAACTAGTTTCGACACCTTCGACCGCCCGCAAACGACGGGACTACAGGCTGGGAGCTGCGAGTTGTAGAGATGCGTTCGCATCGATCCTCTCAGGCGACCCATGCTTGGTGGTGAAGTGGTTAGTTCGTGGAGTATAGGCTTGCTGCACTCGACAAGAGTGCTGCTTGCAAGGCTGTGGTGGTACGTATGGTAGTTGATGAGCATAGGCTTGCTGCACTCGACAAGAGTGCTGCTTGCAAGCCTATGGTGGTACGTGTACGGTAGTTGATGTGAGCATAGGCTTGCTGCACTCGACAAGAGTGCTGCTTGCAAGCCTATGGGTGGTGTGGTGTGTGGTGCATGATTAGCCTTTCAAGGAAGATGTGTCCTTGGGGCTAATCGGTTATTTTTATAAGTCCGGGAAACCTTTCTCGTCGGGATTCTTATCCTAAGCAACCACGAAAGCTTCCAAGAGTTGAAACATTGCCTATCAAGTAGGCCGTACCAGCCCATAGCAAACCAACCAAGATAATCTAACAGGCCAAGATTGGTTGGAGACTTCAAAATTTTGCTAAGTCCATGGCCACCATAAGCCATTTCTATCAAGAAGGCCATGGACAGTGCTTAGCAACCACGAAAGCTTCCAAGAGTTGAAACATTGCCTATCAAGTAGGCCGTACCAGCCCATAGCAACCCAACCAAGATACTCTAACAGGCCAAGATTGGATCTCAAAATGTTGCTAAGTCCATGGCCACCATAAGCCATTTCTATCAAGAAGGCCATGGACAGTTCTAAACAACCACGAAAGCTTCCAAGAGTTGAAACATTGCCTATCAAGTAGGCCGTAGCAGCCCATAGCAACCCAACCAAGATACTCTAACAGGCCAAGATTGGTTGGAGATTTCAAAATTTTGCTAAGTCCATGGCCACCATAAGCCATTTCTATCAAGAAGGCCATGGACAGTGCTTAGCAACCACGAAAGCTTCCAAGAGTTGAAACATTGCCTATCAAGTAGGCCGTACCAGCCCATAGCAACCCAACCAAGATACTCTAACAGGCCAAGATTGGTTGGAGATTTCAAAATTTGGCTAAGTCCATGGCCACCATAAGCCATTTCTATCAAGAAGGCCACGAACTGTGCTTAGCAACCACGAAAGCTTCCAAGAGTTGAAACATTGCCTATCAAGTAGGCCGTACCAGCCCATAGCAACCCAACCAAGATACTCTAACAGGCCAAGATTGGATCTCAAAATGTTGCTAAGTCCATGGCCACGATAAGCCATTTCTATCAAGAAGGCCATGGACAGTTCTAAACAACCACGAAAGCTTCCAAGAGTTGAAACATTGCCTATCAAGTAGGCCGTAGCAGCCCATAGCAACCCAACCAAGATAATCTAACAGGCCAAGATTGGTTGGAGATTTCAAAATTTGGCTAAGTCCAGATTTTTTTACCCTTCGGGAAAACAACCCTAGTTCACCAAGTTGAACGCGAAAAACTGTCCATAGGATACGCACAAAACGTTTATTGAGTTGGTCACCATATGTGGAAATTATGGTGAAAATAAGCCAAGTTCCGGAGTTTTTAACTCACACGAAACCACGAAAAACTTTCATTAGGAAAACTTGGTTGGAGCACCCTACTGCAGAACACACCGACATGGACGAAAGGGTTGACTGGCTAAGAGAAAAAATTTTTGCGGGACCACTCAAAACATCATAGTTAGACCTAGCAAATGATGAAAAGTGAAACCCGCGATCGATTGGAGAAACCTTATTTTACACTGAAAAATTCCACATAAGGAAAATTTGTATGGAGCACCCTACTGCAGAGCACACCGACAGGGCCGGGAAGGAAGGCCCGGTCCAAGAAAAAATTTTTGCGGGACCACTCAAAACATCATAGTTAGACCTAGCAAATGATGAAAAGTGAAACCCGCGATCGATTGGAGAAACCTTATTTTACACTGAAAAATTCCACATAAGGAAAATTTGTATGGAGCACCCTACTGCAGAGCACACCGACAGGGCCGGGAAGGAAGGCCCGGTCCAAGAAAAAATTTTTGCGGGACCACTCAAAACATCATAGTTAGACCTAGCAAATGATGAAAAGTGAAACCCGCGATCGATTGGAGAAACCTTATTTTACACTGAAAAATTCCACATAAGGAAAATTTGTATGGAGCACCCTACTGCAGAGCACACCGACAGGGCCGGGAAGGAAGGCCCGGTCCAAGAAAAAATTTTTGCGGGACCACTCAAAACATCATAGTTAGACCTAGCAAATGATGAAAAGTGAAACCCGCGATCGATTGGAGAAACCTTATTTTACACTGAAAAATTCCACATAAGGAAAATATGTATGGAGCACCCTACTGCAGAGCACACCGACAGGGCCGGGAAGGAAGGCCCGGTCCAAGAAAAAATTTTTGCGGGACCACTCAAAACATCATAGTTAGACCTAGCAAATGATGAAAAGTGAAACCCGCGATCGATTGGAGAAACCTTATTTTACACTGAAAAATTCCACATAAGGAAAATATGTATGGAGCACCCTACTGCAGAGCACACCGACAGGGCCGGGAAGGAAGGCCCGGTCCAAGAAAAAATTTTTGCGGGACCACTCAAAACATCATAGTTAGACCTAGCAAATGATGAAAAGTGAAACCCGCGATCGATTGGAGAAACCTTATTTTACACTGAAAAATTCCACCTAAGGAAAATTTGTATGGAGCACCCTACTGCAGAGCACACCGACAGGGCCGGGAAGGAAGGCCCGGTCCAAGAAAAAATTTTTGCGGGACCACTCAAAACATCATAGTTAGACCTAGCAAATGATGAAAAGTGAAACCCGCGATCGATTGGAGAAACCTTATTTTACACTGAAAAATTCCACATAAGGAAAATTTGTATGGAGCACCCTACTGCAGAGCACACCGACAGGGCCGGGAAGGAAGGCCCGGTCCAAGAAAAAATTTTTGCGGGACCACTCAAAACATCATAGTTAGACCTAGCAAATGATGAAAAGTGAAACCCGCGATCGATTGGAGAAACCTTATTTTACACTGAAAAATTCCACATAAGGAAAATTTGTATGGAGCACCCTACTGCAGAGCACACCGACAGGGCCGGGAAGGAAGGCCCGGTCCAAGAAAAAATTTTTGCGGGACCACTCAAAACATCATAGTTAGACCTAGCAAATGATGAAAAGTGAAACCCGCGATCGATTGGAGAAACCTTATTTTACACTGAAAAATTCCACATAAGGAAAATTTGTATGGAGCACCCTACTGCAGAGCACACCGACAGGGCCGGGAAGGAAGGCCCGGTCCAAGAAAAAATTTTTGCGGGACCACTCAAAACATCATAGTTAGACCTAGCAAATGATGAAAAGTGAAACCCGCGATCGATTGGAGAAACCTTATTTTACACTGAAAAATTCCACATAAGGAAAATTTGTATGGAGCACCCTACTGCAGAGCACACCGACAGGGCCGGGAAGGAAGGCCCGGTCCAAGAAAAAATTTTTGCGGGACCACTCAAAACATCATAGTTAGACCTAGCAAATGATGAAAAGTGAAACCCGCGATCGATTGGAGAAACCTTATTTTACACTGAAAAATTCCACATAAGGAAAATTTGTATGGAGCACCCTACTGCAGAGCACACCGACAGGGCCGGGAAGGAAGGCCCGGTCCAAGAAAAAATTTTTGCGGGACCACTCAAAACATCATAGTTAGACCTAGCAAATGATGAAAAGTGAAACCCGCGATCGATTGGAGAAACCTTATTTTACACTGAAAAATTCCACATAAGGAAAATATGTATGGAGCACCCTACTGCAGAGCACACCGACAGGGCCGGGAAGGAAGGCCCGGTCCAAGAAAAAATTTTTGCGGGACCACTCAAAACATCATAGTTAGACCTAGCAAATGATGAAAAGTGAAACCCGCGATCGATTGGAGAAACCTTATTTTACACTGAAAAATTCCACATAAGGAAAATATGTATGGAGCACCCTACTGCAGAGCACACCGACAGGGCCGGGAAGGAAGGCCCGGTCCAAGAAAAAATTTTTGCGGGACCACTCAAAACATCATAGTTAGACCTAGCAAATGATGAAAAGTGAAACCCGCGATCGATTGGAGAAACCTTATTTTACACTGAAAAATTCCACATAAGGAAAATTTGTATGGAGCACCCTACTGCAGAGCACACCGACAGGGCCGGGAAGGAAGGCCCGGTCCAAGAAAAAATTTTTGCGGGACCACTCAAAACATCATAGTTAGACCTAGCAAATGATGAAAAGTGAAACCCGCGATCGATTGGAGAAACCTTATTTTACACTGAAAAATTCCACATAAGGAAAATTTGTATGGAGCACCCTACTGCAGAGCACACCGACAGGGCCGGGAAGGAAGGCCCGGTCCAAGAAAAAATTTTTGCGGGACCACTCAAAACATCATAGTTAGACCTAGCAAATGATGAAAAGTGAAACCCGCGATCGATTGGAGAAACCTTATTTTACACTGAAAAATTCCACATAAGGAAAATTTGTATGGAGCACCCTACTGCAGAGCACACCGACAGGGCCGGGAAGGAAGGCCCGGTCCAAGAAAAAATTTTTGCGGGACCACTCAAAACATCATAGTTAGACCTAGCAAATGATGAAAAGTGAAACCCGCGATCGATTGGAGAAACCTTATTTTACACTGAAAAATTCCACATAAGGAAAATTTGTATGGAGCACCCTACTGCAGAGCACACCGACAGGGCCGGGAAGGAAGGCCCGGTCCAAGAAAAAATTTTTGCGGGACCACTCAAAACATCATAGTTAGACCTAGCAAATGATGAAAAGTGAAACCCGCGATCGATTGGAGAAACCTTATTTTACACTGAAAAATTCCACATAAGGAAAATTTGTATGGAGCACCCTACTGCAGAGCACACCGACAGGGCCGGGAAGGAAGGCCCGGTCCAAGAAAAAATTTTTGCGGGACCACTCAAAACATCATAGTTAGACCTAGCAAATGATGAAAAGTGAAACCCGCGATCGATTGGAGAAACCTTATTTTACACTGAAAAATTCCACATAAGGAAAATTTGTATGGAGCACCCTACTGCAGAGCACACCGACAGGGCCGGGAAGGAAGGCCCGGTCCAAGAAAAAATTTTTGCGGGACCACTCAAAACATCATAGTTAGACCTAGCAAATGATGAAAAGTGAAACCCGCGATCGATTGGAGAAACCTTATTTTACACTGAAAAATTCCACATAAGGAAAATTTGTATGGAGCACCCTACTGCAGAGCACACCGACAGGGCCGGGAAGGAAGGCCCGGTCCAAGAAAAAATTTTTGCGGGACCACTCAAAACATCATAGTTAGACCTAGCAAATGATGAAAAGTGAAACCCGCGATCGATTGGAGAAACCTTATTTTACACTGAAAAATTCCACATAAGGAAAATTTGTATGGAGCACCCTACTGCAGAGCACACCGACAGGGCCGGGAAGGAAGGCCCGGTCCAAGAAAAAATTTTTGCGGGACCACTCAAAACATCATAGTTAGACCTAGCAAATGATGAAAAGTGAAACCCGCGATCGATTGGAGAAACCTTATTTTACACTGAAAAATTCCACATAAGGAAAATTTGTATGGAGCACCCTACTGCAGAGCACACCGACAGGGCCGGGAAGGAAGGCCCGGTCCAAGAAAAAATTTTTGCGGGACCACTCAAAACATCATAGTTAGACCTAGCAAATGATGAAAAGTGAAACCCGCGATCGATTGGAGAAACCTTATTTTACACTGAAAAATTCCACATAAGCAAAATTTGTATGGAGCACCCTACTGCAGAACACACCGACAGGGCCGGGAAGGAAGGCCCGGTCCAAGAAAAAATTTTTGCGGGACCACTCAAAACATCATAGTTAGACCTAGCAAATGATGAAAAGTGAAACCCGCGATCGATTGGAGAAACCTTATTTTACACTGAAAAATTCCACATAAGCAAAATTTGTATGGAGCACCCTACTGCAGAGCACACCGACAGGGCCGGGAAGGAAGGCCCGGTCCAAGAAAAAATTTTTGCGGGACCACTCAAAACATCATAGTTAGACCTAGCAAATGATGAAAAGTGAAACCCGCGATCGATTGGAGAAACCTTATTTTACACTGAAAAATTCCACATAAGGAAAATATGTATGGAGCACCCTACTGCAGAGCACACCGACAGGGCCGGGAAGGAAGGCCCGGTCCAAGAAAAAATTTTTGCGGGACCACTCAAAACATCATAGTTAGACCTAGCAAATGATGAAAAGTGAAACCCGCGATCGATTGGAGAAACCTTATTTTACACTGAAAAATTCCACATAAGCAAAATTTGTATGGAGCACCCTACTGCAGAACACACCGACAGGGCCGGGAAGGAAGGCCCGGTCCAAGAAAAAATTTTTGCGGGACCACTCAAAACATCATAGTTAGACCTAGCAAATGATGAAAAGTGAAACCCGCGATCGATTGGAGAAACCTTATTTTACACTGAAAAATTCCACATAAGGAAAATTTGTATGGAGCACCCTACTGCAGAGCACACCGACAGGGCCGGGAAGGAAGGCCCGGTCCAAGAAAAAATTTTTGCGGGACCACTCAAAACATCATAGTTAGACCTAGCAAATGATGAAAAGTGAAACCCGCGATCGATTGGAGAAACCTTATTTTACACTGAAAAATTCCACATAAGGAAAATTTGTATGGAGCACCCTACTGCAGAGCACACCGACAGGGCCGGGAAGGAAGGCCCGGTCCAAGAAAAAATTTTTGCGGGACCACTCAAAACATCATAGTTAGACCTAGCAAATGATGAAAAGTGAAACCCGCGATCGATTGGAGAAACCTTATTTTACACTGAAAAATTCCACATAAGGAAAATTTGTATGGAGCACCCTACTGCAGAACACACCGACAGGGCCGGGAAGGAAGGCCCGGTCCAAGAAAAAATTTTTGCGGGACCACTCAAAACATCATAGTTAGACCTAGCAAATGATGAAAAGTGAAACCCGCGATCGATTGGAGAAACCTTATTTTACACTGAAAAATTCCACATAAGGAAAATTTGTATGGAGCACCCTACTGCAGAACACACCGACAGGGCCGGGAAGGAAGGCCCGGTCCAAGAAAAAATTTTTGCGGGACCACTCAAAACATCATAGTTAGACCTAGCAAATGATGAAAAGTGAAACCCGCGATCGATTGGAGAAACCTTATTTTACACTGAAAAATTCCACATAAGCAAAATTTGTATGGAGCACCCTACTGCAGAACACACCGACAGGGCCGGGAAGGAAGGCCCGGTCCAAGAAAAAATTTTTGCGGGACCACTCAAAACATCATAGTTAGACCTAGCAAATGATGAAAAGTGAAACCCGCGATCGATTGGAGAAACCTTATTTTACACTGAAAAATTCCACATAAGGAAAATTTGTATGGAGCACCCTACTGCAGAGCACACCGACAGGGCCGGGAAGGAAGGCCCGGTCCAAGAAAAAATTTTTGCGGGACCACTCAAAACATCATAGTTAGACCTAGCAAATGATGAAAAGTGAAACCCGCGATCGATTGGAGAAACCTTATTTTACACTGAAAAATTCCACATAAGCAAAATTTGTATGGAGCACCCTACTGCAGAACACACCGACAGGGCCGGGAAGGAAGGCCCGGTCCAAGAAAAAATTTTTGCGGGACCACTCAAAACATCATAGTTAGACCTAGCAAATGATGAAAAGTGAAACCCGCGATCGATTGGAGAAACCTTATTTTACACTGAAAAATTCCACATAAGGAAAATTTGTATGGAGCACCCTACTGCAGAGCACACCGACAGGGCCGGGAAGGAAGGCCCGGTCCAAGAAAAAATTTTTGCGGGACCACTCAAAACATCATAGTTAGACCTAGCAAATGATGAAAAGTGAAACCCGCGATCGATTGGAGAAACCTTATTTTACACTGAAAAATTCCACATAAGCAAAATTTGTATGGAGCACCCTACTGCAGAACACACCGACAGGGCCGGGAAGGAAGGCCCGGTCCAAGAAAAAATTTTTGCGGGACCACTCAAAACATCATAGTTAGACCTAGCAAATGATGAAAAGTGAAACCCGCGATCGATTGGAGAAACCTTATTTTACACTGAAAAATTCCACATAAGGAAAATTTGTATGGAGCACCCTGCTGTGGTCACCATCGGTCGAGTTGGTCGAGACGGGCAAAAAATTTTTTTTTCCATATCGTCTCAAAACATGATTTATGGACCTTGTAAATGTTGAAAAGTGAAACGAAATCACTTTTGGAGCGATGAAAATTTTGTATGGGAGGTCCCTACCCGGAACAAATTTTACTAGTAAAGTCATCATTCCGCGACGAGAAATTTGAAAATGGTCAAATATGGTTAAGATGTCATGTTCATTCCCTACTATGGGGGACCAGGTCGTCACGAAAAAATTTTTTTCTCGACCTGGTCAAATGTGGTTCTGCGACGGAGGTTAAACTAATATTGCATAATTTGGCCCAAAAACCCCCCTCTGTCAGAAAAATTTCCCCTTCAAGAGCGAAAGCAGACCACATAAGTTGAGCTTCGAGGTATCTGAAAGTTGAATATAGAGCGAGGTTCTAAGCGAAGGGATAGCTTAACGTTGAGCATTGAACGCAAAAAAGCTTAGAGATAAGCTTATGATATAAGGATTGTGGTGCAGTACACAGCTTAACGTTGAGCTTTGAACGCAAATGGCTAGAACTAAGCTAAGAGATACCTATAGTGGTGCATGGAACTGCTCACAAGTTGAGCTTCGAGAAGTCCAAAGGCAAAATGTAGAGCGAGGTTCTAAGCGAAGGGATAGCTTAACGTTGAGCATTGAACGCAAAAAAGCTTAGAGATAAGCTTATTATATAACGATTGTGGTGCAGGACACAGCTTAACGTTGAGCTTTGAACGCACATGGCTAGAACTAAGCTAAGAGATACGGGTAGTGGTGCATGGAACTGCTCACAAGTTGAGCTTCGAGAAGTCCAAAGGCAAAATATAGAGAGAGGTCCTAGCAGCCTAAAAAACTTCTAGGGCCGACAGCTCACAAGTTGAGTTTCGAACGCAATTAGGCTACCCTGGTAGCCTTGATTTGAAAGCATTAAGGCAATGATATGGTAGAATGCCCGATCTTAAACCTATTGACAGAGAATGTGTACGAGTAAGCATAGATGTGGAGGAGCACATACCCTAAACAGTCCCGAAAGATGGTTAGCTAAGTGATGCATCACAAATGGACTTGGCGCACCAAGTTCACACTGAAACACACACGATCGCGTATATTAAAACCTGTTGTGTGGTGCATCACTAATAAAGTTTGGTGCGTCAAACGAACATGAGAGTTGAGCATATTGGGTATGTGTGATAACACACTTTGCACGACAATCGAGAAACCGCATAAGCTCAGTATAACACAGCAGGGGAAGATTGATGAAAACCAGAGCTAATACATGCAACAGGCCGGGAATGCTGCTTCTGAAGGTGGTAGGACCGGTGCACTTATTAGTTAAACCAATCGGCCGATTGAGTTGAAGTCTGGTACCGATCTTTCACTTGACTGTGCCCCATCAACTATTGATGGTAGTGTAGAGGACTACCATGGTTGTGACGGGAAGCGGGAATCAGGGTTCGATTCCGGAGCTAGTAGAGAGTGCCTGATAAAGGCCATGGTACACATCCAAATCAGGAAAGCAGCAGGAAACACTACCATACATTGCCAGGTGCATAGGAGGATTGCAAGCCCGTAAATTGCCCGATCATAGCCAACGATGCTGAGAACGGAATTTATTCCTTCGATCGTCGTTGGTTCACATGTTTACTGATGGTTGTACGAACACCATACCCGGTGGTAAGTACAGTGGAGCTCGCCTTCACAACATAATGTTCACCAGTTGGACGCATAGATTGGAATAGCTCACATAGTGTTGGATTGCTGGAAACACACATTCCAGACTGCTCCGGTAGTCATGGAAAGGAGAGGATTGCAAGCCCGTAAATTGCCCGATTATAGCCAACGATGCTGAGAACGGAATTTATTCCTTCGATCGTCGTTGGTTCACATGTTTACTGATGGTTGTACGAACACCATACCCGGTGGTAAGTACAGTGGAGCTCGACTTCACAACATAATGTTCACCAGTTGGACGCATAGATTGGAATAGCTCACAAGTGTTGGAAAGTTGAACGCACGTTGAAGACCGCTACAGTGGTCTTGGAAAGTAGAGGATTGCAAGCCCGTAAATTGTCCGATCATAGCCAACGATGCTGAGATCGGAATTCATTCCTTCGATCGTCGTTGGTTCGCATGTTTACTGATGGTTGTACGAACACCATACCCGGTGGTAAGTACAGTGGAGCTCGCCTTCACAACATAATGTTCACCAGTTGAACGTACAAGTTGGAATAGCTCACATAGTGTTGGATTGCTGGAAACACACAAAATGATACGAGTAAGGTTGCGTGAGTAAGGCACGTACACCTAAAGCGAATTATTAGAAGTGGTGATACGAAGTGTCTCGGTGGAGTGTGCTTGCACACTACAAGTTGGCCAAGAGAACCGGTGGTCTCCTGTTGCTTAACGGCTTCGGGTTGACTTAGGGTTAATGTTGTTGGAAGTCGAATGAATTCTGGTTGATCCTACCAGTAATATACGCTTGTCTCAAAGGTTAAGCCATGCATGTCTAAGTACGAACATAAATGAATGTGAAACCGCATAAGGCTCAGTATAACAGCTATAATTTACAAGATCATAACCCAATGAGTTAATTGGATAACTGTGGAAAAGCCAGAGCTAATACATGCAACAGGCCGGGACTGGTGCCCTCTGGGTACTGGAACTGGTGCACTTATTAGTTAAACCAATCGCCTCCGGGCGGCTTGAGTTGAAGTCTGGATAAGCTCGCAGATCGTATGGTCGCTCGCCGACTGACGACAGATCTTTCAAATGTCTGCCCTATCAACTATTGATGGTAGTGTAGAGGACTACCATGGTTGCGACGGGTAACGGGGAATCAGGGTTCGATTCCGGAGAGGGAGCCTGAGAAATGGCTACCACATCCAAGGAAGGCAGCAGGCGCGTAAATTACCCAATCCCGGCACGGGGAGGTAGTGACGAGAAATAACAATATGGACCTCTCTAACGATGGTCCATAATTGGAATGAGTTGAGTATAAATCCTTCAACAAGGATCAAGTGGAGGGCAAGTCTGGTGCCAGCAGCCGCGGTAATTCCAGCTCCACTAGCGTATATTAAAGTTGTTGCGGTTAAAACGTTCGAAGTTGATTCCCCCGTCCAGACTCGCGACCGCCGCGGGCGCCCGGTTACACGCCGGGATCGTCCGTGAGCGTGCTCGCGGCTGCGACT
>NW_026525939.1:55000-60000 GCF_943734725.1 Anopheles marshallii | reverse complement strand
CTTACTCACGCAACCTTACTCGTATCATTTTGTGTGTTTCCAGCAATCCAACACTATGTGAGCTATTCCAACTTGTACGTTCAACTGGTGAACATTATGTTGTGAAGGCGAGCTCCACTGTACTTACCACCGGGTATGGTGTTCGTACAACCATCAGTAAACATGCGAACCAACGACGATCGAAGGAATGAATTCCGATCTCAGCATCGTTGGCTATGATCGGACAATTTACGGGCTTGCAATCCTCTACTTTCCAAGACCACAGTAGCGGTCTTCAACGTGCGTTCAACTTTCCAACACTATGTGAGCTATTCCAATCTATGCGTCCAACTGGTGAACATTATGTTGTGAAGGCGAGCTCCACTGTACTTACCACCGGGTATGGTGTTCGTACAACCATCAGTAAACATGTGAACCAACGACGATCGAAGGAATAAATTCCGTTCTCAGCATCGTTGGCTATAATCGGGCAATTTACGGGCTTGCAATCCTCTCCTTTCCATGACTACCGGAGCAGTCTGGAATGTGTGTTTCCAGCAATCCAACACTATGTGAGCTATTCCAATCTATGCGTCCAACTGGTGAACATTATGTTGTGAAGGCGAGCTCCACTGTACTTACCACCGGGTATGGTGTTCGTACAACCATCAGTAAACATGTGAACCAACGACGATCGAAGGAATAAATTCCGTTCTCAGCATCGTTGGCTATAATCGGGCAATTTACGGGCTTGCAATCCTCTCCTTTCCATGACTACCGGAGCAGTCTGGAATGTGTGTTTCCAGCAATCCAACACTATGTGAGCTATTCCAATCTATGCGTCCAACTGGTGAACATTATGTTGTGAAGGCGAGCTCCACTGTACTTACCACCGGGTATGGTGTTCGTACAACCATCAGTAAACATGTGAACCAACGACGATCGAAGGAATAAATTCCGTTCTCAGCATCGTTGGCTATAATCGGGCAATTTACGGGCTTGCAATCCTCTCCTTTCCATGACTACCGGAGCAGTCTGGAATGTGTGTTTCCAGCAATCCAACACTATGTGAGCTATTCCAATCTATGCGTCCAACTGGTGAACATTATGTTGTGAAGGCGAGCTCCACTGTACTTACCACCGGGTATGGTGTTCGTACAACCATCAGTAAACATGTGAACCAACGACGATCGAAGGAATAAATTCCGTTCTCAGCATCGCTGGCTATGATCGGGCAATTTACGGGCTTGCAATCCTCCTATGCACCTGGCAATGTATGGTAGTGTTTCCTGCTGCTTTCCTGATTTGGATGTGTACCATGGCCTTTATCAGGCACTCTCTACTAGCTCCGGAATCGAACCCTGATTCCCGCTTCCCGTCACAACCATGGTAGTCCTCTACACTACCATCAATAGTTGATGGGGCACAGTCAAGTGAAAGATCGGTACCAGACTTCAACTCAATCGGCCGATTGGTTTAACTAATAAGTGCACCGGTCCTACCACCTTCAGAAGCAGCATTCCCGGCCTGTTGCATGTATTAGCTCTGGTTTTCATCAATCTTCCCCTGCTGTGTTATACTGAGCTTATGCGGTTTCTCGATTGTCGTGCAAAGTGTGTTATCACACATACCCAATATGCTCAACTTTCATGTTCGTTTGACGCACCAAACTTTATTAGTGATGCACCACACAACAGGTTTTAATATACGCGATCGTGTGTGTTTCAGTGTGAACTTGGTGCGCCAAGTCCATTTGTGATGCATCACTTAGCTAACCATCTTTCGGGACTGTTTAGGGTATGTGCTCCTCCACATCTATGCTTACTCGTACACATTCTCTGTCAATAGGTTTAAGATCGGGCATTCTACCATATCATTGCCTTAATGCTTTCAAATCAAGGCTACCAGGGTAGCCTAATTGCGTTCGAAACTCAACTTGTGAGCTGTCGGCCCTAGAAGTTTTTTAGGCTGCTAGGACCTCTCTCTATATTTTGCCTTTGGACTTCTCGAAGCTCAACTTGTGAGCAGTTCCATGCACCACTACCCGTATCTCTTAGCTTAGTTCTAGCCATGTGCGTTCAAAGCTCAACGTTAAGCTGTGTCCTGCACCACAATCGTTATATAATAAGCTTATCTCTAAGCTTTTTTGCGTTCAATGCTCAACGTTAAGCTATCCCTTCGCTTAGAACCTCGCTCTACATTTTGCCTTTGGACTTCTCGAAGCTCAACTTGTGAGCAGTTCCATGCACCACTATAGGTATCTCTTAGCTTAGTTCTAGCCATGTGCGTTCAAAGCTCAACGTTAAGCTGTGTTCTGCACCACAATCCTTATATAATAAGCTTATCTCTAAGCTTTTTTGCGTTCAATGCTCAACGTTAAGCTATCCCTTCGCTTAGAACCTCGCTCTATATTCAACTTTCAGATACCTCAAAGTTCAACTTATGTGGTCTGCTATCGAGCTTGAAGGGCTTCGTTCTCTGACAGAGGGGGGTTTTTGGGCCAAATTATGCAATATTAGTTTAACCTCCGTCGCAGAACCACATTTGACCAGGTCGAGAAAAAAATTTTTTCGTGACGACCTGGTCCCCCATAGTAGGGAATGAACATGACATCTTAACCATATTTGACCATTTTCAAATTTCTCGTCGCGGAATGATGACTTTACTAGTAAAATTTGTTCCGGGTAGGGACCTCCCATACAAAATTTTCATCGCTCCAAAAGTGATTTTGTTTCACTTTTCAACATTTACAAGGTCCATAAATCATGTTTTGAGACGATATGGAAAAAAAAATTTTTTGCCCGTCTCGACCAACTCGACCGATGGTGACCACAGTAGGGTGCTCCATACAAATTTTGCTTATGTGAAATTTTTCAGTGTAAAATAAGGTTTCTCCAATCGATCGCGGGTTTCACTTTTCATCATTTGCTAGGTCTAACTATGATGTTTTGAGTGGTCCCGCAAAAATTTTTTCTTGGACCGGGCCTTCCTTCCCGGCCCTGTCGGTGTGCTCTGCAGTAGGGTGCTCCATACAAATTTTCCTTATGTGGAATTTTTCAGTGTAAAATAAGGTTTTTCCAATCGATCGCGGGTTTCACTTTTCATCATTTGCTAGGTCTAACTATGATGTTTTGAGTGGTCCCGCAAAAATTTTTTCTTGGACCGGGCCTTCCTTCCCGGCCCTGTCGGTGTGCTCTGCAGTAGGGTGCTCCATACAAATTTTCCTTATGTGGAATTTTTCAGTGTAAAATAAGGTTTCTCCAATCGATCGCGGGTTTCACTTTTCATCATTTGCTAGGTCTAACTATGATGTTTTGAGTGGTCCCGCAAAAATTTTTTCTTGGACCGGGCCTTCCTTCCCGGCCCTGTCGGTGTGCTCTGCAGTAGGGTGCTCCATACAAATTTTCCTTATGTGGAATTTTTCAGTGTAAAATAAGGTTTTTCCAATCGATCGCGGGTTTCACTTTTCATCATTTGCTAGGTCTAACTATGATGTTTTGAGTGGTCCCGCAAAAATTTTTTCTTGGACCGGGCCTTCCTTCCCGGCCCTGTCGGTGTGCTCTGCAGTAGGGTGCTCCATACAAATTTTCCTTATGTGGAATTTTTCAGTGTAAAATAAGGTTTCTCCAATCGATCGCGGGTTTCACTTTTCATCATTTGCTAGGTCTAACTATGATGTTTTGAGTGGTCCCGCAAAAATTTTTTCTTGGACCGGGCCTTCCTTCCCGGCCCTGTCGGTGTGCTCTGCAGTAGGGTGCTCCATACAAATTTTCCTTATGTGGAATTTTTCAGTGTAAAATAAGGTTTCTCCAATCGATCGCGGGTTTCACTTTTCATCATTTGCTAGGTCTAACTATGATGTTTTGAGTGGTCCCGCAAAAATTTTTTCTTGGACCGGGCCTTCCTTCCCGGCCCTGTCGGTGTGCTCTGCAGTAGGGTGCTCCATACAAATTTTCCTTATGTGGAATTTTTCAGTGTAAAATAAGGTTTCTCCAATCGATCGCGGGTTTCACTTTTCATCATTTGCTAGGTCTAACTATGATGTTTTGAGTGGTCCCGCAAAAATTTTTTCTTGGACCGGGCCTTCCTTCCCGGCCCTGTCGGTGTGCTCTGCAGTAGGGTGCTCCATACAAATTTTCCTTATGTGGAATTTTTCAGTGTAAAATAAGGTTTCTCCAATCGATCGCGGGTTTCACTTTTCATCATTTGCTAGGTCTAACTATGATGTTTTGAGTGGTCCCGCAAAAATTTTTTCTTGGACCGGGCCTTCCTTCCCGGCCCTGTCGGTGTGCTCTGCAGTAGGGTGCTCCATACAAATTTTCCTTATGTGGAATTTTTCAGTGTAAAATAAGGTTTCTCCAATCGATCGCGGGTTTCACTTTTCATCATTTGCTAGGTCTAACTATGATGTTTTGAGTGGTCCCGCAAAAATTTTTTCTTGGACCGGGCCTTCCTTCCCGGCCCTGTCGGTGTGCTCTGCAGTAGGGTGCTCCATACAAATTTTCCTTATGTGGAATTTTTCAGTGTAAAATAAGGTTTCTCCAATCGATCGCGGGTTTCACTTTTCATCATTTGCTAGGTCTAACTATGATGTTTTGAGTGGTCCCGCAAAAATTTTTTCTCTTGGCCAGTCGACCCTTTCGTCCATGTCGGTGTGTTCTGCAGTAGGGTGCTCCAACCAAGTTTTCCTAATGAAAGTTTTTCGTGGTTTCGTGTGAGTTAAAAACTCCGGAACTTGGCTTATTTTCACCATAATTTCCACATATGGTGACCAACTCAATAAACGTTTTGTGCGTATCCTATGGACAGTTTTTCGCGTTCAACTTGGTGAACTAGGGTTGTTTTCCCGAAGGGTAAAAAAATCTGGACTTAGCCAAATTTTGAAATCTCCAACCAATCTTGGCCTGTTAGATTATCTTGGTTGGGTTGCTATGGGCTGCTACGGCCTACTTGATAGGCAATGTTTCAACTCTTGGAAGCTTTCGTGGTTGTTTAGAACTGTCCATGGCCTTCTTGATAGA
>NW_026525939.1:32500-45000 GCF_943734725.1 Anopheles marshallii | reverse complement strand
TGCCTTTGGACTTCTCGAAGCTCAACTTGTGAGCAGTTCCATGCACCACTACCCGTATCTCTTAGCTTAGTTCTAGCCATGTGCGTTCAAAGCTCAACGTTAAGCTGTGTTCTGCACCACAATCCTTATATAATAAGCTTATCTCTAAGCTTTTTTGCGTTCAATGCTCAACGTTAAGCTATCCCTTCGCTTAGAACCTCGCTCTACATTTTGCCTTTGGACTTCTCGAAGCTCAACTTGTGAGCAGTTCCATGCACCACTATAGGTATCTCTTAGCTTAGTTCTAGCCATGTGCGTTCAAAGCTCAACGTTAAGCTGTGTCCTGCACCACAATCGTTATATAATAAGCTTATCTCTAAGCTTTTTTGCGTTCAATGCTCAACGTTAAGCTATCCCTTCGCTTAGAACCTCGCTCTATATTCAACTTTCAGATACCTCGAAGCTCAACTTATGTGGTCTGCTTTCGCTCTTGAAGGGGAAATTTTTCTGACAGAGGGGGGTTTTTGGGCCAAATTATGCAATATTAGTTTAACCTCCGTCGCAGAACCACATTTGACCAGGTCGAGAAAAAAATTTTTTCGTGACGACCTGGTCCCCCATAGTAGGGAATGAACATGACATCTTAACCATATTTGACCATTTTCAAATTTCTCGTCGCGGAATGATGACTTTACTAGTAAAATTTGTTCCGGGTAGGGACCTCCCATACAAAATTTTCATCGCTCCAAAAGTGATTTCGTTTCACTTTTCAACATTTACAAGGTCCATAAATCATGTTTTGAGACGATATGGAAAAAAAAATTTTTTGCCCGTCTCGACCAACTCGACCGATGGTGACCACAGTAGGGTGCTCCATACAAATTTTCCTTATGTGGAATTTTTCAGTGTAAAATAAGGTTTCTCCAATCGATCGCGGGTTTCACTTTTCATCATTTGCTAGGTCTAACTATGATGTTTTGAGTGGTCCCGCAAAAATTTTTTCTTGGACCGGGCCTTCCTTCCCGGCCCTGTCGGTGTGTTCTGCAGTAGGGTGCTCCATACAAATTTTGCTTATGTGGAATTTTTCAGTGTAAAATAAGGTTTCTCCAATCGATCGCGGGTTTCACTTTTCATCATTTGCTAGGTCTAACTATGATGTTTTGAGTGGTCCCGCAAAAATTTTTTCTTGGACCGGGCCTTCCTTCCCGGCCCTGTCGGTGTGCTCTGCAGTAGGGTGCTCCATACAAATTTTGCTTATGTGGAATTTTTCAGTGTAAAATAAGGTTTCTCCAATCGATCGCGGGTTTCACTTTTCATCATTTGCTAGGTCTAACTATGATGTTTTGAGTGGTCCCGCAAAAATTTTTTCTTGGACCGGGCCTTCCTTCCCGGCCCTGTCGGTGTGCTCTGCAGTAGGGTGCTCCATACAAATTTTCCTTATGTGGAATTTTTCAGTGTAAAATAAGGTTTCTCCAATCGATCGCGGGTTTCACTTTTCATCATTTGCTAGGTCTAACTATGATGTTTTGAGTGGTCCCGCAAAAATTTTTTCTTGGACCGGGCCTTCCTTCCCGGCCCTGTCGGTGTGTTCTGCAGTAGGGTGCTCCATACAAATTTTGCTTATGTGGAATTTTTCAGTGTAAAATAAGGTTTCTCCAATCGATCGCGGGTTTCACTTTTCATCATTTGCTAGGTCTAACTATGATGTTTTGAGTGGTCCCGCAAAAATTTTTTCTTGGACCGGGCCTTCCTTCCCGGCCCTGTCGGTGTGCTCTGCAGTAGGGTGCTCCATACAAATTTTCCTTATGTGGAATTTTTCAGTGTAAAATAAGGTTTCTCCAATCGATCGCGGGTTTCACTTTTCATCATTTGCTAGGTCTAACTATGATGTTTTGAGTGGTCCCGCAAAAATTTTTTCTCTTAGCCAATCGACCCTTTCGTCCATGTCGGTGTGTTCTGCAGTAGGGTGCTCCATACAAATTTTCCTTATGTGGAATTTTTCAGTGTAAAATAAGGTTTCTCCAATCGATCGCGGGTTTCACTTTTCATCATTTGCTAGGTCTAACTATGATGTTTTGAGTGGTCCCGCAAAAATTTTTTCTCTTAGCCAATCGACCCTTTCGTCCATGTCGGTGTGTTCTGCAGTAGGGTGCTCCATACAAATTTTCCTTATGTGGAATTTTTCAGTGTAAAATAAGGTTTCTCCAATCGATCGCGGGTTTCACTTTTCATCATTTGCTAGGTCTAACTATGATGTTTTGAGTGGTCCCGCAAAAATTTTTTCTTGGACCGGGCCTTCCTTCCCGGCCCTGTCGGTGTGCTCTGCAGTAGGGTGCTCCATACAAATTTTCCTTATGTGGAATTTTTCAGTGTAAAATAAGGTTTCTCCAATCGATCGCGGGTTTCACTTTTCATCATTTGCTAGGTCTAACTATGATGTTTTGAGTGGTCCCGCAAAAATTTTTTCTTGGACCGGGCCTTCCTTCCCGGCCCTGTCGGTGTGCTCTGCAGTAGGGTGCTCCATACAAATTTTCCTTATGTGGAATTTTTCAGTGTAAAATAAGGTTTCTCCAATCGATCGCGGGTTTCACTTTTCATCATTTGCTAGGTCTAACTATGATGTTTTGAGTGGTCCCGCAAAAATTTTTTCTCTTAGCCAATCGACCCTTTCGTCCATGTCGGTGTGTTCTGCAGTAGGGTGCTCCATACAAATTTTCCTTATGTGGAATTTTTCAGTGTAAAATAAGGTTTCTCCAATCGATCGCGGGTTTCACTTTTCATCATTTGCTAGGTCTAACTATGATGTTTTGAGTGGTCCCGCAAAAATTTTTTCTCTTAGCCAATCGACCCTTTCGTCCATGTCGGTGTGTTCTGCAGTAGGGTGCTCCATACAAATTTTCCTTATGTGGAATTTTTCAGTGTAAAATAAGGTTTCTCCAATCGATCGCGGGTTTCACTTTTCATCATTTGCTAGGTCTAACTATGATGTTTTGAGTGGTCCCGCAAAAATTTTTTCTTGGACCGGGCCTTCCTTCCCGGCCCTGTCGGTGTGTTCTGCAGTAGGGTGCTCCATACAAATTTTGCTTATGTGGAATTTTTCAGTGTAAAATAAGGTTTCTCCAATCGATCGCGGGTTTCACTTTTCATCATTTGCTAGGTCTAACTATGATGTTTTGAGTGGTCCCGCAAAAATTTTTTCTTGGACCGGGCCTTCCTTCCCGGCCCTGTCGGTGTGCTCTGCAGTAGGGTGCTCCATACAAATTTTCCTTATGTGGAATTTTTCAGTGTAAAATAAGGTTTCTCCAATCGATCGCGGGTTTCACTTTTCATCATTTGCTAGGTCTAACTATGATGTTTTGAGTGGTCCCGCAAAAATTTTTTCTTGGACCGGGCCTTCCTTCCCGGCCCTGTCGGTGTGCTCTGCAGTAGGGTGCTCCATACAAATTTTCCTTATGTGGAATTTTTCAGTGTAAAATAAGGTTTCTCCAATCGATCGCGGGTTTCACTTTTCATCATTTGCTAGGTCTAACTATGATGTTTTGAGTGGTCCCGCAAAAATTTTTTCTCTTAGCCAATCGACCCTTTCGTCCATGTCGGTGTGTTCTGCAGTAGGGTGCTCCATACAAATTTTCCTTATGTGGAATTTTTCAGTGTAAAATAAGGTTTCTCCAATCGATCGCGGGTTTCACTTTTCATCATTTGCTAGGTCTAACTATGATGTTTTGAGTGGTCCCGCAAAAATTTTTTCTTGGACCGGGCCTTCCTTCCCGGCCCTGTCGGTGTGCTCTGCAGTAGGGTGCTCCATACAAATTTTCCTTATGTGGAATTTTTCAGTGTAAAATAAGGTTTCTCCAATCGATCGCGGGTTTCACTTTTCATCATTTGCTAGGTCTAACTATGATGTTTTGAGTGGTCCCGCAAAAATTTTTTCTTGGACCGGGCCTTCCTTCCCGGCCCTGTCGGTGTGTTCTGCAGTAGGGTGCTCCATACAAATTTTCCTTATGTGGAATTTTTCAGTGTAAAATAAGGTTTCTCCAATCGATCGCGGGTTTCACTTTTCATCATTTGCTAGGTCTAACTATGATGTTTTGAGTGGTCCCGCAAAAATTTTTTCTTGGACCGGGCCTTCCTTCCCGGCCCTGTCGGTGTGTTCTGCAGTAGGGTGCTCCATACAAATTTTCCTTATGTGGAATTTTTCGGTGTAAAATAAGGTTTCTCCAATCGATCGCGGGTTTCACTTTTCATCATTTGCTAGGTCTAACTATGATGTTTTGAGTGGTCCCGCAAAAATTTTTTCTTGGACCGGGCCTTCCTTCCCGGCCCTGTCGGTGTGCTCTGCAGTAGGGTGCTCCATACAAATTTTCCTTATGTGGAATTTTTCAGTGTAAAATAAGGTTTCTCCAATCGATCGCGGGTTTCACTTTTCATCATTTGCTAGGTCTAACTATGATGTTTTGAGTGGTCCCGCAAAAATTTTTTCTTGGACCGGGCCTTCCTTCCCGGCCCTGTCGGTGTGTTCTGCAGTAGGGTGCTCCATACAAATTTTGCTTATGTGGAATTTTTCAGTGTAAAATAAGGTTTCTCCAATCGATCGCGGGTTTCACTTTTCATCATTTGCTAGGTCTAACTATGATGTTTTGAGTGGTCCCGCAAAAATTTTTTCTTGGACCGGGCCTTCCTTCCCGGCCCTGTCGGTGTGCTCTGCAGTAGGGTGCTCCATACAAATTTTCCTTATGTGGAATTTTTCAGTGTAAAATAAGGTTTCTCCAATCGATCGCGGGTTTCACTTTTCATCATTTGCTAGGTCTAACTATGATGTTTTGAGTGGTCCCGCAAAAATTTTTTCTTGGACCGGGCCTTCCTTCCCGGCCCTGTCGGTGTGCTCTGCAGTAGGGTGCTCCATACATATTTTCCTTATGTGGAATTTTTCAGTGTAAAATAAGGTTTCTCCAATCGATCGCGGGTTTCACTTTTCATCATTTGCTAGGTCTAACTATGATGTTTTGAGTGGTCCCGCAAAAATTTTTTCTTGGACCGGGCCTTCCTTCCCGGCCCTGTCGGTGTGTTCTGCAGTAGGGTGCTCCATACAAATTTTGCTTATGTGGAATTTTTCAGTGTAAAATAAGGTTTCTCCAATCGATCGCGGGTTTCACTTTTCATCATTTGCTAGGTCTAACTATGATGTTTTGAGTGGTCCCGCAAAAATTTTTTCTTGGACCGGGCCTTCCTTCCCGGCCCTGTCGGTGTGCTCTGCAGTAGGGTGCTCCATACAAATTTTCCTTATGTGGAATTTTTCAGTGTAAAATAAGGTTTCTCCAATCGATCGCGGGTTTCACTTTTCATCATTTGCTAGGTCTAACTATGATGTTTTGAGTGGTCCCGCAAAAATTTTTTCTCTTAGCCAGTCGACCCTTTCGTCCATGTCGGTGTGTTCTGCAGTAGGGTGCTCCAACCAAGTTTTCCTAATGAAAGTTTTTCGTGGTTTCGTGTGAGTTAAAAACTCCGGAACTTGGCTTATTTTCACCATAATTTCCACATATGGTGACCAACTCAATAAACGTTTTGTGCGTATCCTATGGACAGTTTTTCGCGTTCAACTTGGTGAACTAGGGTTGTATTCCCGAAGGGTAAAAAAATCTGGACTTAGCCAAATTTTGAAGTCTCCAACCAATCTTGGCCTGTTAGATTATCTTGGTTGGTTTGCTATGGGCTGGTACGGCCTACTTGATAGGCAATGTTTCAACTCTTGGAACCTTTCGTGGTTGCTAAGCACTGTCCATGGCCTTCTTGATAGAAATGGCTTATGGTGGCCATGGACTTAGCAAAATTTTGAAGTCTCCAACCAATCTTGGCCTGTTAGAGTATCTTGGTTGGGTTGCTATGGGCTGGTACGGCCTACTTGATAGGCAATGTTTCAACTCTTGGAAGCTTTCGTGGTTGCTAAGCACAGTTCGTGGCCTTCTTGATAAAAATGGCTTATGGTGGCCATGGACTTAGCAAAATTTTGAAATCTCCAACCAATCTTGGCCTGTTAGAGTATCTTGGTTGGGTTGCTATGGGCTGGTACGGCCTACTTGATAGGCAATGTTTCAACTCTTGGAAGCTCTCGTGGTTGCTAAGCACTGTTCGTGGCCTTCTTGATAGAAATGGCTTATGGTGGCCATGGACTTAGCCAAATTTTGAAATCTCCAACCAATCTTGGCCTGTTAGATTATCTTGGTTGGGTTGCTATGGGCCGGTACGGCCTACTTGATAGGCAATGTTTCAACTCTTGGGCGCTTTCGTGGTTGCTAAGCACTGTCCATGGCCTTCTTGATAGAAATGGCTTATGGTGGCCATGGACTTAGCAACATTTTGAAGTCTCCAACCAATCTTGGCCTGTTAGATTATCTTGGTTGGGTTGCTATGGGCTGGTACGGCCTACTTGATAGGCAATGTTTCAACTCTTGGAAGCTTTCGTGGTTGCTAAGCACAGTTCGTGGCCTTCTTGATAAAAATGGCTTATGGTGGCCATGGACTTAGCAAAATTTTGAAATCTCCAACCAATCTTGGCCTGTTAGAGTATCTTGGTTGGGTTGCTATGGGCTGGTACGGCCTACTTGATAGGCAATGTTTCAACTCTTGGAAGCTCTCGTGGTTGCTAAGCACTGTTCGTGGCCTTCTTGATAGAAATGGCTTATGGTGGCCATGGACTTAGCCAAATTTTGAAATCTCCAACCAATCTTGGCCTGTTAGATTATCTTGGTTGGGTTGCTATGGGCCGGTACGGCCTACTTGATAGGCAATGTTTCAACTCTTGGGCGCTTTCGTGGTTGCTAAGCACTGTCCATGGCCTTCTTGATAGAAATGGCTTATGGTGGCCATGGACTTAGCAACATTTTGAAGTCTCCAACCAATCTTGGCCTGTTAGATTATCTTGGTTGGTTTGCTATGGGCTGGTACGGCCTACTTGATAGGCAATGTTTCAACTCTTGGAAGCTTTCGTGGTTGCTAAGCACAGTTCGTGGCCTTCTTGATAGAAATGGCTTATGGTGGCCATGGACTTAGCCAAATTTTGAAATCTCCAACCAATCTTGGCCTGTTAGAGTATCTTGGTTGGGTTGCTATGGGCCGGTACGGCCTACTTGATAGGCAATGTTTCAACTCTTGGGCGCTTTCGTGGTTGCTAAGCACTGTTCGTGGCCTTCTTGATAGAAATGGCTTATGGTGGCCATGGACTTAGCCAAATTTTGAAGTCTCCAACCAATCTTGGCCTGTTAGATTATCTTGGTTGGTTTGCTATGGGCTGGTACGGCCTACTTGATAGGCAATGTTTCAACTCTTGGAAGCTTTCGTGGTTGCTTAGGATAAGAATCCCGACGAGAAAGGTTTCCCGGACTTATAAAAATAACCGATTAGCCCCAAGGACACATCTTCCTTGAAAGGCTAATCATGCACCACACACCACACCACCCATAGGCTTGCAAGCAGCACTCTTGTCGAGTGCAGCAAGCCTATGCTCACATCAACTACCGTACACGTACCACCATAGGCTTGCAAGCAGCACTCTTGTCGAGTGCAGCAAGCCTATGCTCATCAACTACCATACGTACCACCACAGCCTTGCAAGCAGCACTCTTGTCGAGTGCAGCAAGCCTATACTCCACGAACTAACCACTTCACCACCAAGCATGGGTCGCCTGAGAGGATCGATGCGAACGCATCTCTACAACTCGCAGCTCCCAGCCTGTAGTCCCGTCGTTTGCGGGCGGTCGAAGGTGTCGAAACTAGTTGTATCCACGGTCGACGGGAGCACAGCCACCAGGGTTCCCTGTGATAAGGTACTTCCACGTGCAGCGTACACCCGCCCGTTGCGGCTCAGTCTAGTGCTATAGCGGGGATGAGACGGCAGTGTGCACGGGGCAGCACCGACGGATCTCAGAGGGTTGTTAAGCCCGCTAGCTTCCGATCACCTAATGGGTTTATGATGCGCTATCAGCTCGGATTGGATACGACCTTAGAGGCGTTCAGGCATAATCCAGCGGACGTAGCGTCATACCAAAGTCCGGTCGAACTAGTATTGAGCCAGTGGTCCGTACCTGTGGTTCCTCTCGTACTGCACAGGAATTCCGTTAAGATAGCAGCATACAGCACACACCAGTAGGGTAAAACTAACCTGTCTCACGACGGTCTAAACCCAGCTCACGTTCCCTTGAAAGGGTGAACAATCCTACGCTTGGTGAATTTTGCTTCACAATGATAGGAAGAGCCGACATCGAAGGATCAATAAGCCACGTCGCTATGAACGCTTGGCGGCCACAAGCCAGTTATCCCTGTGCGTCTTTCGTTCCCATACATTTTGTATGGGACAGCTGTTCGGTGGCGCGTTCTTGGCCGTTTGCCGTGTGTTCCTGTGTGCGTGCGTGTGTGCGAGTGTTTGGAGTGAAAATCGGCCGTATCAGCCAGGCCACGCGTGCCAGGGCTTTGGTTTCACGTGTCCGGCCCCCGATCCTGGCCGCCGACCCCCCACCCAAATTTCACCCCCCCACCCCTTAAGGGGGGGGAGTTTTTCGTGGGCAGGTTTTTGTTGAATATTAAGGCGAATTGTGAACCGATCCGGACGATTAAGGTGTCGTTGGATGCGTCTCGGTAAGACGCATCTTACAAAATTTTGTATGTGTGTGTGTGTGCGTTACACCGGAAGTGGCACTTGAAAAACTGTGAGTTTTTGGTGGGGGACCGTTTTACCCCCCAAAAAGTGCGTTAGTGATCTTAAAAACACTTGAGGACTATAAGTGAGAATATCCCGCGTCGATAGAGTGGTCTAACATTTTTGTGCGACGAACCGTTGCGGAGTTATAGGCTTCCAAAGTTGGAGGTTTTGGCGATTTCCGGCGTCTTTCGTTCCCATACATTTTGTATGGGACAGCTGTTCGGTTGCGCGTTCTTGGCCGAGTACCGTGTGTCGTCGCGTGTGTTTCTGTGGGGAGTCAATCAACGCGCTACGTCGCCGCGAGTCGGGGAGAACACCTCCCCCGACTCCCCCCCCCCCCTCCACCCTCACCCGTAACAGTGAGAGGTGGAGATGTCGTCGACGGGGCGAACCCTCCGTTCCAGGACGGAGTCAACGGAGGAGAGGCCGGCGAAGCTCTCCACTATTCTGGAGCCGCGAGTGGCTCTCACACGAACATCTGTTCCGGGAGCGAAGCAGCAGTCCCCGGAAATGTCGGAGCTGAAACAGCTCCTCAATGAGACGTCGCTCACCAACGAGCAGCTGCGAGCGACGATCGTGGGTCTGCAACAGGAGATCCAGATGCTCCGGCAGCAGATGGAAACAAATGCTGCGCAGGCCCGGCAAGATTTGCAGCTGGCCCGAGAGGAAGCCCGGATGCGCGAGACGCTGGCTCGTGAAGACATCGAGCGCCTGCGCAACGAGCTGAGGGAGGAGCGAGCCAGCTTCCAAGAGCTCCTCGCCCAGACGCTGGGCTATGGAGGCAGCCAGAAGCAGCAGTGGCAGCAGCAGCAGCAACAACAGCAGCAGCAACGTCGTGAGCAGCAGCAGCAACAGCGACAGCAGGGAGCGGTGTCGGCAACGGCAGCTCCGCTTTCAGACCCGGAAGGCGGCTCCTGGGCTGAAGTGGTGCGTCGTAAGCCGGCCCGGCAACCGGGGAACAAGCCGCAGCAACAGCAGCAGCAGTGGCCGCAACTACCGCAACGGGCAGCGGTTCAGCGGCAGCCGATCGCAGGACCGTCTAAGCAGCAGCCCCAGCAACATCAGGGACAACAGGCCCGGGGTAGCCAGCCTGGAGCACAACGAGGAGGTCGGCGTCAGCGGCAGCGAAAAACCAAGCCGGACGCTATTGAAATCGCCCCAGCTGAGGGACAAACCTGGACGGAGGTGTACCAGGCTGTCCGAACGGCTCCAGAAATGGAGAAACATGCTGAGGCCCTAGGCGTCGGGCGACGCACCACACGCTCCAGGCTTGTCATGGAGCTGAAGGAGAGCGCGGACGCTGCAGAAGTCCTGCAGTGCATCAAGCAGGTCTGCGCAAAGGCAGAACGGCCGGCCTCAGCTCGGCTGGTCACGCCTATGGTCGAAATCCGGTTGGACGCTGTCGACCCTTTAGCGAAGGAGACCGATGTGGCGATGGCGCTGACCAACCTGTGCCAATGCGAGGTGGAGGAGACATCGGTTCGCCTGCGACCTGCCTGGGACGGCACGAAAGTGGCGATAGTCCGCGTAACAGCCAGGGCTGCGGAGGGTCTGGTCGACAAGAGCGTCAAGATCAAATACACATCGTGTCTGATCCGGAAGGTGGCTCCTCTGCAGGCGCGTCAGCAACGGTGCTACAAGTGCCTCGAGATGGGGCACGTCCGAGCTGCGTGCAGGAGCGAAGTGGACCGCTCGACAAGCTGCATTCGCTGCGGGAAGCCGGATCACCAGGCGAAGAGCTGCACGGCGGAGGTGCGCTGCGTCGTGTGCAGCGGCCCGCACCCGGTCGGGCATCCGACGTGCCGGCGCTAAAAGTGCTGCAAGTGAACCTCGGGCGAAGCCGGGCAGCCCAAGACCTCATGCTGCAGACGGCTCGCGAGTTAGGGGCTCAGGTGGTGCTCGCCTGCGAACTATATCGACCACCTCGGGATGATCCGCGGTGGGCCATCGATGCGGAACAGAGTGTGGCGATAATAGCAACAGGGGCGTACCCTATTCAACGGCTTTGGGGGAGCGTCGTCCCGGGACTCGTGGTGGCCACCATAGCGGGAGTAACGTTCGCCAGCTGCTACGTGCCACCCAGCAGCGGCATCGAAGACTTCGTAAGCTTCCTCGGTGCGGTGGAGGTGTCTCTGGTCGGACACGCAACATCAGTCCTGGCCGGGGACTTCAACGCCTGGAACGAGGAGTGGGGGAGTGCGCGCACCACCCGGAAGGGGCAGGAGCTCCTGAGCGTGGTGGAGCAGCTGGCGCTGCATACGCTGAACCGCGGCAACGTGCCCACGTTTAAGGGCAACGGGGTTGCGCGGGAAAGCGTTATCGACGTTTCTTTTGCCAGCCAAACTATTGCGCGACCGGACTCCTGGCGCGTGCTCGATCGCTTTTCCAGCAGCGATCACGCCTACGTCCAGTTCCAGGTGGGCATCCCAGGACAACGTCCCACGCGACGAGGCGAGCAGCAGCAGCGAAGTCGAGACGGGACAGCCAGACACGCCGGGACCCGGTGGAAGACGACGCAATTCGATAACAAGTGCTTCGACATCGCCCTCACATGCGGCCACTTCGAGCAGGTCGCAACTCCGGAGGGGCTGATCGGCGGACTGACTCAGGCGTGCGATGAGATAATGGAGAGAGTACACGGGGCTACTTTCCATCGCAAGCCCCAGGTGTACTGGTGGTCTCCGGAGATCGAGCGCCTGAGGGAGGAATGCGGAGCAGCGGAGGCCGCCCATCGCAGGGCCCAACCTCCGGAGCGTGCGGTGACGTCGGCCAGGCTGCAGAACTGTCGACGATTGTTGCAGGCCGCCATTCACAGCAGTAAGGAAGACAGTATGCAAGAGCTGATCGATGGGGTCGAAGCCGAGGTGTTCGGACTCGGTTACAAGGTTGTTCGAGCAAAACTACGTAACAGGGCACCACCGGAAACGGACCGAGCCGTACTAGGTCCGATCGTCGAAGCCTTGTTCCCGGACCATCCGGCATTTGAGTGGCCGGACATCGGCGCGTGCAGCGAGGCTCTGAGGCCGGTCACGACCTCGGAAATTCTTTCGTTGGCCGAGCGGATGGCGTCCTCCAAGGCGCCAGGGCTGGACGGTATCCCGAATGCCGCAGTGAAGGCGGCAATGCGGAAGCACCCGGAAGTCTTCGCCAAGGTGTACAATCAGCTGCTCGAGCGAGGGGAGTTTCCTGCGGCATGGAAGGAGGCACGCCTTGTGTTGGTCACGAAGCCAGGTAAGCCGCCGGGCGATCCGTCGTCGCACCGCCCGCTGCTAATGCTGGGAGCAGTCGCCAAGGGGTTCGAACGGCTGATCTTAGATCGGCTGAACGACCACTTGGAGGACAGCGATGCTCCTCGCCTGTCAGCAAGGCAGTACGGGTTCCGGCGCGGTCGTTCCACGCTTCAGGCCATCGAGCGGGTGATCGAGCGAGGACAACACGCGAGGACGTTTCACCGCACCAACCAGCGGGATCCTCGATGTCTGGTGGTGGCAGCACTGGACGTCAGGAACGCCTTTAACTCTGCCAGCTGGAAGGCGATCGCGGTTGCCCTGCAGAAGCTGATGGTTCCTGCAGCCCTCCAGAAAATATTGCGCAGCTACTTTTCTGAGAGGAGGCTGGTGTACGAGACCAGCGAGGGGCCAGTGCGTCGTACGGTCACGGCGGGCGTTCCACAGGGCTCAATCCTGGGCCCGACCCTGTGGAACGCGATGTACGACGGCGTGCTTCGGCTGGTGCTGCCTGAGGGCGCCGAAGTGATCGGCTTTGCGGATGACGTCGTGGTGCTGGCGAGCGGGACGACGCCGGAGGCAGCGACGGGACTGGCGGAGAC
>NW_026525939.1:0-22500 GCF_943734725.1 Anopheles marshallii | reverse complement strand
TGCACCACACAACAGGTTTTAATATACGCGATCGTGTGTGTTTCAGTGTGAACTTGGTGCGCCAAGTCCATTTGTGATGCATCACTTAGCTAACCATCTTTCGGGACTGTTTAGGGTATGTGCTCCTCCACATCTATGCTTACTCGTACACATTCTCTGTCAATAGGTTTAAGATCGGGCATTCTACCATATCATTGCCTTAATGCTTTCAAATTCAGGCTACCAAGGTAACCTAATTGCGTTCGAAACTCAACTTGTGAGCTGTCGGCCCTAGAAGTTTTTTAGGCTGCTAGGACCTCGCTCTACATTTTGCCTTTGGACTTCTCGAAGCTCAACTTGTGAGCAGTTCCATGCACCACTACCCGTATCTCTTAGCTTAGTTCTAGCCATGTGCGTTCAAAGCTCAACGTTAAGCTGTGTCCTGCACCACAATCGTTATATAATAAGCTTATCTCTAAGCTTTTTTGCGTTCAATGCTCAACGTTAAGCTATCCCTTCGCTTAGAACCTCGCTCTACATTTTGCCTTTGGACTTCTCGAAGCTCAACTTGTGAGCTGTTCCATGCACCACTATAGGTATCTCTTAGCTTAGTTCTAGCCATTTGCGTTCAAAGCTCAACGTTAAGCTGTGTTCTGCACCACAATCCTTATATAATAAGCTTATCTCTAAGCTTTTTTGCGTTCAATGCTCAACGTTAAGCTATCCCTTCGCTTAGAACCTCGCTCTATATTCAACTTTCAGATACCTCGAAGCTCAACTTATGTGGTCTGCTTTCGCTCTTGAAGGGGAAATTTTTCTGACAGAGGGGGGTTTTTGGGCCAAATTATGCAATATTAGTTTAACCTCCGTCGCAGAACCACATTTGACCAGGTCGAGAAAAAAATTTTTTCGTGACGACCTGGTCCCCCATAGTAGGGAATGAACATGACATCTTAACCATATTTGACCATTTTCAAATTTCTCGTCGCGGAATGATGACTTTACTAGTAAAATTTGTTCCGGGTAGGGACCTCCCATACAAAATTTTCATCGCTCCAAAAGTGATTTCGTTTCACTTTTCAACATTTACAAGGTCCATAAATCATGTTTTGAGACGATATGGAAAAAAAAATTTTTTGCCCGTCTCGACCAACTCGACCGATGGTGACCACAGTAGGGTGCTCCATACAAATTTTCCTTATGTGGAATTTTCAGTGTAAAATAAGGTTTCTCCAATCGATCGCGGGTTTCACTTTTCATCATTTGCTAGGTCTAACTATGATGTTTTGAGTGGTCCCGCAAAAATTTTTTCTCTTGGCCAGTCGACCCTTTCGTCCATGTCGGTGTGTTCTGCAGTAGGGTGCTCCATACAAATTTTGCTTATGTGGAATTTTTCAGTGTAAAATAAGGTTTCTCCAATCGATCGCGGGTTTCACTTTTCATCATTTGCTAGGTCTAACTATGATGTTTTGAGTGGTCCCGCAAAAATTTTTTCTCTTGGCCAGTCGACCCTTTCGTCCATGTCGGTGTGCTCTGCAGTAGGGTGCTCCATACAAATTTTCCTTATGTGGAATTTTTCAGTGTAAAATAAGGTTTCTCCAATCGATCGCGGGTTTCACTTTTCATCATTTGCTAGGTCTAACTATGATGTTTTGAGTGGTCCCGCAAAAATTTTTTCTTGGACCGGGCCTTCCTTCCCGGCCCTGTCGGTGTGCTCTGCAGTAGGGTGCTCCATACAAATTTTCCTTATGTGGAATTTTTCAGTGTAAAATAAGGTTTCTCCAATCGATCGCGGGTTTCACTTTTCATCATTTGCTAGGTCTAACTATGATGTTTTGAGTGGTCCCGCAAAAATTTTTTCTCTTGGCCAGTCGACCCTTTCGTCCATGTCGGTGTGTTCTGCAGTAGGGTGCTCCATACAAATTTTCCTTATGTGGAATTTTTCAGTGTAAAATAAGGTTTCTCCAATCGATCGCGGGTTTCACTTTTCATCATTTGCTAGGTCTAACTATGATGTTTTGAGTGGTCCCGCAAAAATTTTTTCTTGGACCGGGCCTTCCTTCCCGGCCCTGTCGGTGTGCTCTGCAGTAGGGTGCTCCATACAAATTTTCCTTATGTGGAATTTTTCAGTGTAAAATAAGGTTTCTCCAATCGATCGCGGGTTTCACTTTTCATCATTTGCTAGGTCTAACTATGATGTTTTGAGTGGTCCCGCAAAAATTTTTTCTTGGACCGGGCCTTCCTTCCCGGCCCTGTCGGTGTGCTCTGCAGTAGGGTGCTCCATACAAATTTTCCTTATGTGGAATTTTTCAGTGTAAAATAAGGTTTCTCCAATCGATCGCGGGTTTCACTTTTCATCATTTGCTAGGTCTAACTATGATGTTTTGAGTGGTCCCGCAAAAATTTTTTCTTGGACCGGGCCTTCCTTCCCGGCCCTGTCGGTGTGCTCTGCAGTAGGGTGCTCCATACAAATTTTCCTTATGTGGAATTTTTCAGTGTAAAATAAGGTTTCTCCAATCGATCGCGGGTTTCACTTTTCATCATTTGCTAGGTCTAACTATGATGTTTTGAGTGGTCCCGCAAAAATTTTTTCTTGGACCGGGCCTTCCTTCCCGGCCCTGTCGGTGTGCTCTGCAGTAGGGTGCTCCATACAAATTTTCCTTATGTGGAATTTTTCAGTGTAAAATAAGGTTTCTCCAATCGATCGCGGGTTTCACTTTTCATCATTTGCTAGGTCTAACTATGATGTTTTGAGTGGTCCCGCAAAAATTTTTTCTTGGACCGGGCCTTCCTTCCCGGCCCTGTCGGTGTGCTCTGCAGTAGGGTGCTCCATACAAATTTTCCTTATGTGGAATTTTTCAGTGTAAAATAAGGTTTCTCCAATCGATCGCGGGTTTCACTTTTCATCATTTGCTAGGTCTAACTATGATGTTTTGAGTGGTCCCGCAAAAATTTTTTCTTGGACCGGGCCTTCCTTCCCGGCCCTGTCGGTGTGCTCTGCAGTAGGGTGCTCCATACAAATTTTCCTTATGTGGAATTTTTCAGTGTAAAATAAGGTTTCTCCAATCGATCGCGGGTTTCACTTTTCATCATTTGCTAGGTCTAACTATGATGTTTTGAGTGGTCCCGCAAAAATTTTTTCTTGGACCGGGCCTTCCTTCCCGGCCCTGTCGGTGTGCTCTGCAGTAGGGTGCTCCATACAAATTTTCCTTATGTGGAATTTTTCAGTGTAAAATAAGGTTTCTCCAATCGATCGCGGGTTTCACTTTTCATCATTTGCTAGGTCTAACTATGATGTTTTGAGTGGTCCCGCAAAAATTTTTTCTTGGACCGGGCCTTCCTTCCCGGCCCTGTCGGTGTGCTCTGCAGTAGGGTGCTCCATACAAATTTTCCTTATGTGGAATTTTTCAGTGTAAAATAAGGTTTCTCCAATCGATCGCGGGTTTCACTTTTCATCATTTGCTAGGTCTAACTATGATGTTTTGAGTGGTCCCGCAAAAATTTTTTCTCTTAGCCAGTCAACCCTTTCGTCCATGTCGGTGTGTTCTGCAGTAGGGTGCTCCAACCAAGTTTTCCTAATGAAAGTTTTTCGTGGTTTCGTGTGAGTTAAAAACTCCGGAACTTGGCTTATTTTCACCATAATTTCCACATATGGTGACCAACTCAATAAACGTTTTGTGCGTATCCTATGGACAGTTTTTCGCGTTCAACTTGGTGAACTAGGGTTGTTTTCCCGAAGGGTAAAAAAATCTGGACTTAGCCAAATTTTGAAATCTCCAACCAATCTTGGCCTGTTAGATTATCTTGGTTGGGTTGCTATGGGCTGCTACGGCCTACTTGATAGGCAATGTTTCAACTCTTGGAAGCTTTCGTGGTTGCTAAGCACTGTTCGTGGCCTTCTTGATAGAAATGGCTTATGGTGGCCATGGACTTAGCAAAATTTTGAAATCTCCAACCAATCTTGGCCTGTTAGAGTATCTTGGTTGGGTTGCTATGGGCTGCTACGGCCTACTTGATAGGCAATGTTTCAACTCTTGGAAGCTTTCGTGGTTGCTAAGCACAGTTCGTGGCCTTCTTGATAGAAATGGCTTATGGTGGCCATGGACTTAGCAAAATTTTGAAATCTCCAACCAATCTTGGCCTGTTAGAGTATCTTGGTTGGGTTGCTATGGGCTGGTACGGCCTACTTGATAGGCAATGTTTCAACTCTTGGAAGCTCTCGTGGTTGCTAAGCACTGTTCGTGGCCTTCTTGATAGAAATGGCTTATGGTGGCCATGGACTTAGCAAAATTTTGAAATCTCCAACCAATCTTGGCCTGTTAGAGTATCTTGGTTGGGTTGCTATGGGCTGGTACGGCCTACTTGATAGGCAATGTTTCAACTCTTGGAAGCTCTCGTGGTTGCTAAGCACTGTTCGTGGCCTTCTTGATAGAAATGGCTTATGGTGGCCATGGACTTAGCAAAATTTTGAAATCTCCAACCAATCTTGGCCTGTTAGAGTATCTTGGTTGGGTTGCTATGGGCTGGTACGGCCTACTTGATAGGCAATGTTTCAACTCTTGGAAGCTTTCGTGGTTGCTAAGCACTGTTCGTGGCCTTCTTGGTAGAAATGGCTTATGGTGGCCATGGACTTAGCCAAATTTTGAAATCTCCAACCAATCTTGGCCTGTTAGATTATCTTGGTTGGGTTGCTATGGGCTGCTACGGCCTACTTGATAGGCAATGTTTCAACTCTTGGAAGCTTTCGTGGTTGCTAAGCACTGTTCGTGGCCTTCTTGATAGAAATGGCTTATGGTGGTCATGGACTTAGCAACATTTTGAAGTCTCCAACCAATCTTGGCCTGTTAGATTATCTTGGTTGGGTTGCTATGGGCTGGTACGGCCTACTTGATAGGCAATGTTTCAACTCTTGGAAGCTTTCGTGGTTGTTTAGAACTGTCCATGGCCTTCTTGATAGAAATGGCTTATGGTGGCCATGGACTTAGCAAAATTTTGAAGTCTCCAACCAATCTTGGCCTGTTAGAGTATCTTGGTTGGGTTGCTATGGGCTGGTACGGCCTACTTGATAGGCAATGTTTCAACTCTTGGAAGCTTTCGTGGTTGTTTAGAACTGTCCATGGCCTTCTTGATAGAAATGGCTTATGGTGGCCATGGACTTAGCAAAATTTTGAAGTCTCCAACCAATCTTGGCCTGTTAGAGTATCTTGGTTGGGTTGCTATGGGCTGGTACGGCCTACTTGATAGGCAATGTTTCAACTCTTGGAAGCTTTCGTGGTTGTTTAGAACTGTCCATGGCCTTCTTGATAGAAATGGCTTATGGTGGCCATGGACTTAGCAAAATTTTGAAGTCTCCAACCAATCTTGGCCTGTTAGAGTATCTTGGTTGGGTTGCTATGGGCTGGTACGGCCTACTTGATAGGCAATGTTTCAACTCTTGGAAGCTCTCGTGGTTGCTAAGCACTGTTCGTGGCCTTCTTGATAGAAATGGCTTATGGTGGCCATGGACTTAGCAAAATTTTGAAATCTCCAACCAATCTTGGCCTGTTAGAGTATCTTGGTTGGGTTGCTATGGGCTGGTACGGCCTACTTGATAGGCAATGTTTCAACTCTTGGAAGCTTTCGTGGTTGCTAAGCACTGTCCATGGCCTTCTTGATAGAAATGGCTTATGGTGGCCATGGACTTAGCAACATTTTGAAGTCTCCAACCAATCTTGGCCTGTTAGATTATCTTGGTTGGTTTGCTATGGGCTGGTACGGCCTACTTGATAGGCAATGTTTCAACTCTTGGAAGCTTTCGTGGTTGCTTAGGATAAGAATCCCGACGAGAAAGGTTTCCCGGACTTATAAAAATAACCGATTAGCCCCAAGGACACATCTTCCTTGAAAGGCTAATCATGCACCACACACCACACCACCCATAGGCTTGCAAGCAGCACTCTTGTCGAGTGCAGCAAGCCTATGCTCACATCAACTACCGTACACGTACCACCATAGGCTTGCAAGCAGCACTCTTGTCGAGTGCAGCAAGCCTATGCTCATCAACTACCATACGTACCACCACAGCCTTGCAAGCAGCACTCTTGTCGAGTGCAGCAAGCCTATACTCCACGAACTAACCACTTCACCACCAAGCATGGGTCGCCTGAGAGGATCGATGCGAACGCATCTCTACAACTCGCAGCTCCCAGCCTGTAGTCCCGTCGTTTGCGGGCGGTCGAAGGTGTCGAAACTAGTTGTATCCACGGTCGACGGGCGCACAGCCACCAGGGTTCCCTGTGATAAGGTACTTCCACGTGCAGCGTACACCCGCCCGTTGCGGCTCAGTCTAGTGCTATAGCGGGGATGAGACGGCAGTGTGCACGGGGCAGCACCGACGGATCTCAGAGGGTTGTTAAGCCCGCTAGCTTCCGATCACCTAATGGGTTTATGATGCGCTATCAGCTCGGATTGGATACGACCTTAGAGGCGTTCAGGCATAATCCAGCGGACGTAGCGTCATACCAAAGTCCGGTCGAACTAGTATTGAGCCAGTGGTCCGTACCTGTGGTTCCTCTCGTACTGCACAGGAATTCCGTTAAGATAGCAGCATACAGCACACACCAGTAGGGTAAAACTAACCTGTCTCACGACGGTCTAAACCCAGCTCACGTTCCCTTGAAAGGGTGAACAATCCTACGCTTGGTGAATTTTGCTTCACAATGATAGGAAGAGCCGACATCGAAGGATCAATAAGCCACGTCGCTATGAACGCTTGGCGGCCACAAGCCAGTTATCCCTGTCAACGCCCCAAGCGACGAGGCCAGCAGCAGCAGCGAAGTCGAGACGGGACAGCCAGACACGCCGGGACCCGGTGGAAGACGACGCAATTCGATAACAAGTGCTTCGACACCGCCCTCACATGCGGCCACTTCGAGCAGGTCGCAACTCCGGAGGGGCTGATCGGCGGACTGACCCAGGCGTGCGATGAGATCATGGAGAGAGTACACGGGGCTACTTTCCATCGCAAGCCCCAGGTGTACTGGTGGTCTCCTGAGATCGAGCGCCTGAGGGAGGAATGCGGAGCAGCGGAGGCCGCCCATCGCAGGGCCCAACCTTCGGAGCGTGCGGTGACGTCGGCCAGGCTGCAGGGCTGTCGACGATTGCTGCAGGCCGCCATTCACAGCAGTAAGGAAGACAGTATGCAAGAGCTGATCGATGGGGTCGAAGCCGAGGTGTTCGGACTCGGTTACAAGGTTGTTCGAGCAAAACTACGTAACAGGGCACCACCGGAAACGGACCGAGCCGTACTAGGTCCGATCGTCGAAGCCTTGTTCCCGGACCATCCGGCATTTGAGTGGCCGGACATCGACGCGTGCAGTGAGGCTCTGAGACCGGTCACGAGCTCGGAAATTCTTTCGCTGGCCGAGCGGATGGCCACCTCCAAGGCGCCAGGGCTGGACGGCATCCCGAATGCCGCAGTGAAGGCGGCAATGCGGAAGCACCCGGAGGTCTTCGCCAAGGTGTACAATCAGCTGCTCGAGCGAGGGGAGTTTCCTGCGGCATGGAAGGAGGCACGCCTTGTGTTGGTCACGAAGCCAGGTAAGCCGCCGGGCGATCCGTCGTCGCACCGCCCGCTGCTAATGCTGGGAGCAGTCGCCAAGGGGTTCGAACGGCTGATCTTAGATCGGCTGAACGACCACTTGGAGGACAGCGATGCTCCTCGCCTGTCGGCAAGGCAGTACGGGTTCCGGCGCGGTCGTTCCACGCTTCAGGCCATCGAGCGGGTGATCGAGCGAGGACAACACGCGAGGACGTTTCACCGCACCAACCAGCGGGATCCTCGATGTCTGGTGGTGGCAGCACTGGACGTCAGGAACGCCTTTAACTCTGCCAGCTGGAAGGCGATCGCGGTTGCCCTGCAGAAGCTGATGGTTCCTGCAGCCCTCCAGAAAATATTGCGCAGCTACTTTTCTGAGAGGAGGCTGGTGTACGAGACCAGCGAGGGGCCAGTGCGTCGTACGGTCACGGCGGGCGTTCCACAGGGCTCAATCCTGGGCCCGACCCTGTGGAACGCGATGTACGACGGCGTGCTTCGGCTGGTGCTGCCTGAGGGCGCCGAAGTGATCGGCTTTGCGGATGACGTCGTGGTGCTGGCGAGCGGGACGACGCCGGAAGCAGCGACGGGACTGGCGGAGACGGCGGTAGCAATGATCAGCTCGTGGATGGCGCAACACCACCTGGAGCTCGCTCCGGCCAAGACCGAGCTGGTCATTGTGTCTACGATGAGACGAGACAACACCCGAGTCCCGGTGAGTATCAATGGAGTACAGAAACTGCCGACCCGCACCTTGAAATATTTAGGAGTTGTCATCGAGGACCACTTGTCGTGGAGGCCACACGTAGAGCAGGCCACGACGAAAGCGCTCCGTGTGGCGCAGGGGATTTCCCGGCTGCTCCGAAATCATGGTGGGCCAAAGAGTGCGAAGCGGCGGCTGCTTGCATCGGTGGTGGACTCCACCCTCCGCTACGCCGCGCCGATTTGGCACGAGGCAGTCCGGCTCCGGGAGTGTTGCAGACAGCTGAACCGCGTGCAAGGACTGTACGCACGGCCAGTAGCTCGCACCTTCATTACAGTGCGCCATGAGGTGGCAACGGTCCTTGCCAGCGTCATCCCCATCGTGCTGCAGGTGACGGAAGACGCTCGCTGCTACCAGCGGCATCGGACGACGGGAGCAAGTCTACGCGAACTGCGCACCGAGGAGCGGATAAACACGATGGTCGAGTGGCAGCGTCAGTGGGACCAGCTAGAATCGGAAAGCCGCTACACCCGATGGACGCACCGGACCATCCCGGACTTGGCGGCATGGAAGAACCGGCAACACGGAGAGATGACTTTCCACCTTGCACAGATCCTCTCCGGCCATGGGTTCTTCCATGAGTACCTGTGCGTGAAACATCTGGCACCATCCGCCGACTGTACCAGGTGCCCGGGAGTCCTGGAGACGGCCGAGCATGTATTCTTCGACTGTCCGAGGTTCGCGGACGTCCGGCATGAATTACTCGGCGAGGAAGACGAAGCGGCTGTGACGCCTGACAACATTGAGGCGTTCATGCTTAGTAGCCGAACACGATGGAGCAAAGTCTGCGAGGCGGCACGAATCATCACCACGGAGCTGCAGCAGGACTGGTATATTGAACGTGCCACCAGCGCCAGGGCCGAGATGGTTGCTGCAGCGCAGACAATTGATGATGCTTACAACACCACGCTGGCAGAACGTAACGAGCGACGAAATGAGGCCCGCAGGCAACAAACGCGTGAGAGACAGGCGGAAAGGCCACCTCCTATGCACCCGGATGGGCGCCCGTACACGGAGGAGGAGCTGGCCCAGCGAGAACAGCGCATGGAACAGACGCGGGACAGGGTCCGCAGACACCGGGCCCGTCGGAAGGTGGAAAGCGGCGAGGCGGTGGACTGCCGCGACTATCTCTGGGCCCTGTTTGGCGTTGATGCGTTCAGGGAGGCGGACGAAGAAAGTGATTAGGGGACACGACTGTCCATTAGGGGCGGAATGTTGCAGCCAACAGGCAAAAAACAAATCATGCAACAAGGCACGACTGCCTAGATAGTTTGTCGGAAATGTAACGGGCAAGGGGACGAAATGTTGCAGCCAACAGGCAAAAAGAAATCACGCAACAAGGCACGACTGCCTAGATAGTTTGTCGGAAATGTAACGGGCAAGGGGACGAAATGTTGCAGCCAACAGGCAAAAAAAGAAAAATCATGCAACAAGGCACGACTGCCTAGATAGTTTGTCGGAAATGTAACGGGCAAGGGGACGAAATGTTGCAGCCAACAGGCAAAAAAAGAAAAATCATGCAACAAGGCACGACTGCCTAGATGGTTTGTCGGAAATGTAACGGGCAAGGGGACGAAATGTTGCAGCCAACAGGCAAAAAAAAGAAAAATCATGCAACAAGGCACGACTGCCCAGATAAGACACGTTTGTTGGAAAAATGTAACGGGCAAGGGGAGCCCTCTTTCGCCGATCCCTCGCGGGTAAGCATAGAAGGGCAGGGGTTTTAGTTAAATAAAACCAACTTTGATAAAAAAAAAAGCCAGTTATCCCTGTGGTAACTTTTCTGACACCTCTTGCTAAAAACTCATTAACACCAAAAGGATCGTAAGGCCAAGCTTTCGCTGTCCCAGAGTGTACTGAACGTTGGGATCAAGCCAGCTTTTGTCCTTATGCTCAGCGTGTGGTTTCTGTCCACACTGAGCTGACCTTTGGACACCTCCGTTATCGTTTTGGAGATGTACCGCCCCAGTCAAACTCCGCACCTGGCACTGTCCATGACATGGACCGAATAGTTTGTTCAGATGTCTTCGAGCCGAGCGGCGCCAGGGACCGGGAGCGAAAGCGAGCGCCATAAACGATCGAACGGCGAAAGAACACGCGGACACCGACGTACGCACGCTTGTACCCTTGCGGGCCACGGCGGCGGTCGGCGACCGGTGACAACGCGCGTCGATGATACGACGACACACGCCCCGGTGGCACCTCCCAGCGACATGCTGAACGCTGAACTAGAAACACGGCGCATTGGGCAGCCGCAGGCGAGCCGCCGCTGACACCCCCCGGAGGGAGTGGGCGTACGACCCGGACCTGGGGCCCGCGCTTGTTCCACCCGATCATGTAAGTAAGGCAACAGTAAGAGTGGTGGTATCTCAGAGGCGAGCCCTCCACGAGGAAGGACCCTCCCACCTATGCTGCACCTCCTATATCGCCTTACAATGCCAGACTAGAGTCAAGCTCAACAGGGTCTTCTTTCCCCGCTAGTGCTTCCAAGCCCGTTCCCTTGGCTGTGGTTTCGCTAGATAGTAGATAGGGACAGAGGGAATCTCGTTAATCCATTCATGCGCGTCACTAATTAGATGACGAGGCATTTGGCTACCTTTTTTTTTTTTTTTTTTTTTTTTTTTTTTTTGTTAACGGGGAGGGAACCTTCGAAAGGTACTCACCTAGAGGGATTCGTCGCGGCTCGACAATTCCTCTCTAGATGGGTTATGTGGGATTCATCGGTTCCGCTGGGCCCGTGAGGCGAACCCAGCAGCCGACGCGACCTCACTAAACCACTCCTCGACCTGATCCGACCCCTGCCGATGCGCTGATGTGCGTAGTACTCCATGCAGGGTCGTTTGTGCGTTGCACCCAAGCTGTTGACGCACTGCTGCGTCGTCCTTCCTTGTTGTCTTCGCTGCTGCTGCTGCTTCGTGCCTTCCTTCTGCCGCTGCTGCTCCTAGTCCACCCGTCCGTGGCCGCTACTCCCGGGTGGGCCTTAGCTCCTGCTGCTGCTCTGGTTACTCGTCGCTGCTGCCGCTGCATCTATTGTCGTCGCCTTGTGTTGCGGTGAGCGGAGGTCGCTATTGCTGCTCCGCTCGATTTGTGTTCCGCCGTCGTTGTTGTCGTCGTCGTCGTGCCGTTGGGGGACTTTCTTCATTCCACCTCACTTGGAGAGTTTTGAAGATAGTCCGAGCGGCTGTCCGGACTGCTTCCCATGTACTGCGGCTGGCGCACATTTCCGTTGCGAGATTGTCCATCGTCAAGCGGGTGTGGCTTTGCTGCTGCATCTCTTGTTGTGTCCGAGCGAACCGTGGACAGTGGAACATCACGTGGTTGACATCCTCCACGTCGTGTTCACACACCGGGCAGTTAGGCGAGCCCTCCAGGATGCCTTTGTTGACGAAGTAGCTCCGGAGGAACCCATGCCCTGTTAGGACCTGGGTAAGATAGAAATCTATCTCTCCGTGCTTGCGGCCGACCCATGACGAGATGTCCGGAATCAGCCCCCTTGTCTTCAAACCTGGCGAACTCTGCTGCTCTGCGCCGGCTGTCCACTGCTGCTGCCAGCGCTCCATGGTTTCCTCGCGTTGTCTCTTGCGTATGTCTGGTGCTGAACCTCCCGTCGCCGCCTTTTCGTCGTGGCAGCGGATATCCTCCTCTATGAGGAGGGCTAGTGGTATGGTGCTTGCAACCACGCAAGCGGCGTCATAGGAAACCGTTTGGAAGGCGCTGGCTACTCGGAGTACTCCGGTGCGGTGCGTCCTTTGGATTGTGGTGCGATGAATGTCTCTCTGAAGAAGCTGTCGTCCCCACGCCGGTGCTGCGTATCGGACAATGCTATTCCCGACGTTCACCAGGGGTCTCCGTCTGCTGCTTTTTGGGCCACACTTGTTCGGCATGAGGGCGGTCAAGGCATTCGTGATACGAGATGCCTTGCTGCAAACCTGCTCCAAATGTCGTCCGTGGTGCTGTTTGCGGCAGAGCTCAACCCCGAGGTATTTGAGCGTCTCCGTGGAAACGATCGTGTGTCCCCCCGCTCGTAGTTGGCCTATCTGCGGGGTATGATGGGTGCAGAAGATCATGTAGCCGGTCTTTTGATGGGCCAGCTGCAATCCCACTCCACTCATCCAACGCTCGATCGTTTCCAGGTTCCTCGTAGCATGGTCGCTGATGTCCTGAATGTCCCTCCCAAGAAGGGTGAATGTCACGTCGTCAGCAAACCCAATGATGTCCGCGCGCAACCCAGACAGCTCCAGCCGGAGAAGGTCGTCGTACATGACGTTCCACAGTGTTGGCCCTAGAACCGAACCCTGGGGGACTCCTGCCGACACGGGTAACGACACCAGTCCTTCATCCGTCTCGTAGTGGAGCGTGCGATTCTCGAAGTAGTTCCGCAGCATCGCCAAGAGGTACGGTGGCGTGTTCCTTCGCTGCAGAGCTTCTCCGATCGCTGTCCAGTTGGCTGTGTTGAAGGCATTCTTCACGTCGATGGTCACCATTGCGCACAGTCGGTCGCCCTTGCGCTTTTTGTCGAGCGCAACCTTTCCGTTGGCGAGAACCCGCTGGATGGCATCCATGGTGGAGCGTCCTTTCCGGAAACCGTATTGGGCATCAGAGAGACCCCCCGTCGCGTCGAGATGCTCCGTGAGTCTTCGCTGTATGAGTCGCTCCAATACTTTCCCGAGGACGCTCAGCAGGCAGATTGGTCGGTATGACGACGGTTCCCCGGGTGGTTTCCCTGCCTTGGAGAACAGCACTAACCGTTGTCTCTTCCATTCGTCCGGGAAGTGGCCTGAGTCGATGTAGTGCTGGAACGTTCTTCTGAAGACACCGGGGAAGGCCGTCATCGCCGCTATCAGGGCCACGTTCGGGATGTTGTCGTCTCCGGGGGCCCGCTGTGGATTGAGCGATTTTGCAATGCTCAGCAGCTCGCCCTCGGTTACGGGGTCCCGTTCCGTGTCGTCCTGTGTCCATCCTGTCGTTGAGGGCCACTCCATGTGCGGTTGTTCCGGAAAGAGTTCGCCGACGATGTGCTGCAGCTTTGCGGGGTCCCGTTCCATTGGCACGCGAGCTCCTTGCCACTGCTGCTTCCTGATCTTGTAACCAGGCCCGAATCCGTGGGGCCCCAGTTGCTCAGTAAGCTCGTCGCCATGCTCCTTCTTGCTCAGCTTGACCGCTCGCTCCAATGCTGCTCTTGCTGCTGTACAGGCCGTCCGCCGTTCTTCCCGCTGCTCGTCCGTCCGTGCTCTCCTGAGCCGTCTCCGCGTCCCGATGTACACCCGGCGTAACTGGGCGATCTCGTCGTTCCACCAGTACACCGATCGTCGTCCGCCGCGGGCTGCTGGCAATCTCGGCATCGCTGCGTCACAGGCGGTTGTCATGGCCTGAGTCAGCTCGTCCGCCAAGAGAGTGCGGTTGTGGATGTCCAGTGACCCCAGGATTTCAACGAAGAGATCTTTGTTGAAGTACCGGGTCGCCCATCTCCTTTCCGTCGCTTGCTGTTCGCTTTGTCCCAGGTTGTGCTGTGCCGTCGTCCGCTCGACCGTGAACTTGATGGTGTTGTGGTCGCTCGGATTTTCGTCGCACACTCGCCAGTTGTTGTCTCCCACGAGCGACGGGCTGCAGAAGGATACATCGACGATTGAGCTGCGACCGCTGTGGCTAATCCAAGTTGGTTGGTTGCCCTGATTCAACAGGACCAGCCCTAGCGAAGCTGCAGCATCCATCACGACGGCTCCCCTGTGCACCCGTTCTCCATCGTTGTTTCGGCGTTCCATTCCCCAGGCTCCTGACCAGGCGTTGACATCACCGCCGATCACGGTGTCCCGGTTCCGCGGTATCACCGACGCAATCTCGGTCCATTTGCGTCGGAAATCCTCTACAGACGAATCGGGACCCACGGGAGGTAGGTAGACGGAGCAAAAAACGATGCCTCGCATCTCGACCACGACGAAACAATCCCGTCGGTTCTCGATGATACGTTGGATGGGGTACTTTCCTGTCGATACTGCTGCCACTTTGCCCGTCGGATCCGCGACCCAGTTGCCGTTGTTCTCGGGAATCCGGTATGGGTCCGAGATCAACATTATGTCGCAGCCTTCTGACCGGGCTGTTTGCAGCAGCATATCCTGGGCCAGCTGGCAGTGGTTGAGGTTCTGCTGAAGAACTTTAATCATTACGCGGCCGGTTGATTACCCCTTCTCTTGCGTGGCGGCAGTTGCGCTGGCCGAACGAGTGCCCGATTGCTTCCGGGCCCTTACAGACGAGGCATTTCCGCTCCTTACTGCATGGTCCTGAGTGCTTGGGCTCTGCACAGCGATGGCATCTGCTGGACCGATCCTTCCCGCGGCAGTTCGTTGCAGTGTGGCCGTACTCGTAGCACCGGTAGCATTGACGCTTGGTTTCCACCTTCTTCAGCCTACAGCACCGACTGAGCCCTACGACGTGTTGTTTTTCCAGCACCTCCGCCGTCACCGCCGCTTCCGGGCATCCGAAGAATGCGACCAACGTACCGTAATTCGACTTAACGGTCGTTACCTGGTCCGCATACAGCGTCACTCCCAGGGCGGTGCTAAGATCCATGGCGATTTCTGCGCTGGTGCAGCTTGGCGGTATATTAGTGCAAGTTAGCCGTGTAGTGGGGGTCCGTGGTCGGGCTTTCGCTTTGCCGTCGAGTGCCGCGGACACCTTTCTCCACATGTCAAGCGTTTCGGTGTGCGTTTTGCAGGACAATTCCAGGAGAAGATTCCCTTGGAAATTCATCCTGACTCGCTCCACCACCTGCCTGTCCTCGCCGAGTTTTTCCTTCAGCGTCCGCATTATATCGTCCGGCATGGTGTCGTTAATCGCCTCTAGCTCTAGAGCGTCCGGTACTCTGTGCTTTTTGGGCTGTTTCGGTTGCTGCTGGTGCTCCGGCTGCTGCTGTTGCTGCTTTGCTGCTCCTTGTGCCGCTGCCTCCTGCTTCCGCTGCTTCCTTCGTGCCCGGCGTTTCGCGTTTTTGCTCAGAACCTTTGTCCATCCGGGTTCCGGTGCCTGGGTTTGGTCCGTCTCTTGTCCGTTGCTGTCGGTCGTGGTCTTGTTCTTGTTCCGTATCCGTTTACGTTTGTTGTTCTTTTTGTTAGTCTTGGATGTATCTGTTGTGTTAGAGGTGTGTGTTTCTGTGTGTGGAGTATCTGTTGTGTTAGAGGTGTGTGTTTCTGTGTGTGGAGTATCTGTTGTGTTAGAGGTGTGTGTTTCTGTGTGTGGAGTATTGGTTGTGTTAGAGGTGTGTGTTTCTGTGTGTGGAGTATCTGTTGTGTTAGAGGTGTGTGTTTCTGTGTGAGGAGTATTGGTTGTGGCGTCCTGCTGAGGGCTGTCCGTTGTTTGGACAACGTCGGCTGTTCCGCCGGTTTGGGTGGCTTGGTCTTGTGTATTGTGTGCTTTGTCCGGAAGGTTGTCCGGAAGGTCTTCGTACAAGTCGTCCATGATGTTCATGTTGGCTTTAAGGAGGATTTTTAACATCTGAAATTTGCTCTGCTGTCCCTGATGGTGAGAGGATTCCGTCTGTGTGTCTGTGTCGCGTTTTTCCGTATGGTGTTTGTCAGATTGTCCCTGGATCCTGGCAAGCGCGGCCAGGACTGAGCCGATGACATCCTCCCAGTCCCGTGGCAGAGTGGCAAAGCCCTTTGTCCTCTGGCCGTCTCGTATTGTACGCATGAAGCCAGTTAACAGTGAGCGCGCCTCCTCCACCGGTTCCGCTGGTCTGCCACCGTCTGGACACTGAGTTGACACGGTTTCTGTGCTGCACCCGACCGATGGTGCGCCTGACAGACCCGCACACTCCTCGATGACCGGCTGCAGTGACGACCGCCTAGTCAAGCCCGTTCCAACCTTCGAAACTCTTTTCGATGGTGCGGTAGCAGCCGCGAGTGGAGGGGCTGATGCGGTCGACAAAGAGCCTAGTGTCATTCGCCGAGTAAACAGGGTCTCTTGTCTGGCTGTCATCTTCGGGGGGTCAGATAGCCGTTGGGTGGTCTTCCGGTGCGATGTCATGGTCGCCGATAGTCGGGACTGCGAGGTGCTGCGTGTTATTATGGGCATGATTAGTTGTCTAGGAGCGGAATGAGATTCTGTGAGAAGTGCGAGATTGAGAGCTAAAGAGAAGGGGGAAAGCAAGAAGATAAAGTCCCTGGAACGAAAAGGGGAGTGTAGTATCGTGATTTAGAGGGAAAGAGGGGTCCTTGTCTGGGAAAGAAGCAAGAGAAAAAGAAGAAAGGAAGAAAGAAAAGGTAAATGAGAACGGAAAACCTGAAAAGAAAGAAGAGTGTAGTATCGAATTTGGAGAGGAAATGGGGATTGAGATTCTGTGGGAGAAGTAGGAGAACTAGAATCTAGAGAAAATAAAGAAAACGAAAATCCTGGAACGAGAGGAGAGTGTAGTATCGTAATTGAAAGAAGGAAAAGGACAAAGGATCTGTAAGGGAAAATAAGAAAACGGGAACTAGGAGAAATAAAGAAAACGAAAATCCTGGAACGAGAGGAGAGTGTAGTATCGTAATTTGGAGAGGGAAGAAGGACAGAGGATCTGTAAGAGAAAATAAGAAAACAGGAACTAGGAGAAATAAAGAAGCGAAAATCCTGGGACGAGGAAAGAGTGTAGTATCGTAATTTGGATAGGAAAGGGAGGTCTTGTTTGGGTGAAGAGAAGAAAAGAATATGAGGGAGGAAAAAAGGAAATGGAGAACCGTAATTTCTGAGGAGATTGAGGCCTTTGATTGTGTGAGGGACAATGAAAAGAATATTGGAATGAAGGAGAGAACGGACAGCCTAGAAGAAGAAAGAGTTTTGTATCGAATTTGGAGAGGATAAAGGAAGAGAATTGGTTATATTTGAGTTGGGTGAAAAGGAGAGAATTTGGAAGGACGAGAAGAAAAGAGTAGGAAAGTATCCTTAAAGCTGAAGAGAGTGTGGTATCGGATATGAGGGGGAAAGAATGGCCTTGGTTTGGGTAAATGGGGAGGTGGTGAAAGTGAAAAGATTGGAATATCGCGGAGGCAACTGTTGGAGTAATTTAGAATGGAGTTTAGATTAAAATGATTTGGTTGGGAAATACTTTGAGGAATAATCGGAGAAGCGGAATTTTCTAAATAAATTCCGGCTGGAGAGGATTAATAGGCAATTATAATGCCGTCGGGGCTGCACTAATTGATTAATTTCTTTGTTGGGGATAGAATTGGCAAAGCGGTGGCGATAGAATCAATAAAGAAGGAAGGACAAATGCGTGGATGGGGAAATTAACGAGATGAAGGAGGAAAGGAGACGATGCAAGAATGTGTGCGAAGTAAAGGATTGATAAATGTTTAAAGGTGGCTAGGAGAAAAGAGGATGGTGTGATGTTGGGAACGCATGTTATGTGACAGTGGAAAGAGTGAGAAGTCCTATTATGTACGATATTGGGCCGACGGGGAATTGTCGTTGGCTGGTGTAATAGGTACGTGCACTGGGGCGGTCGTTAAAAGTGGAAAGAAGAATGCGAAGGAATGATTAAATAAATTAGATAGATTAGAATTAGATAAAGTTGATTAAATTATTCGGAACCAAAGGTAAGTGATCGTGCCGAGGATTGCAAGGCCGTCGGGGAAAATTTGTTGAGGCGATTTGGGGATCGTCGGAGTATGATAGGATAGTAGTGAATAATATTTTGTAATGATTGGATTTTATAGAACAGAATTAATTAAGGATGGGAAGGTAAATTTGCCAATGATTTGTAATACAAGATCAGAGAAAATAAAAAGGTCGTCGGTAGAAAGTTGCACTATGAGGGATAAGGCCGTTGAGTGCAGGAGTAAGCAAGTTAATTGGTTTTTTATTCTGATTGATTGAAATAAATGAGCTGAGGGATTTATTGATATTTTAAATGAAGAGAAGATGTCAAGGTTTACAAGGGAAGGTTTGATAAAGGGTTTTTATAAGTCGTTGTGATGATGGGGTGCAATAAAATTATAAAAGGCAATAATTAGGAGTAATGTGAATAAAATAATCGGGGAATGGAACTGATTAATAGACTAGGTCAGGAATTGCAATTATCTGTTAGGTGAAATTAATATTTGCAAAAGGCCGTCGGGGAAACGAGAGGACAACGTAATTATAATTTAAATTGCTCGATTAGATTGAATATAAAGGAATAAAATGTAAGGATAGAGATGGAAATGGAATGGATTACGAGGGCCGTCGGGGAAGTTGATTATCGATAGTAAAAATTATAATTTTAATCGGCAATAGTAATTTGAATTTTTACTAAGAAGAAGAACGATTAAGAAATGATTATTTAATTCGACCAACGATCAAATAAAATAGAGCTGGAATAATGAAGGCCGTCAGGGAAAAGTTATATTTGATCGATAAAAGGCCGTCTGGGGAAGGATTGAGCAACAGTGTTGGAATTTAATTTAGGTTTAATTCAATTGTATAAAGGGGAAGATTTATTGGAGTGCAAAGGAGGAAGGGGCAATAGAAGGAATTATTGGAAGTTTGATTAATAATCGGGAAATGATTGATCGGGTGTTTAAATTGCCGTCGGCAAAAAAGAAGATCGGTTAATTGGCAAGGAATGAATGGGTTTATTCAGAAAAAAATCTGTATTTGGGAGGATAGAAAGAGAGAGAGATTGTTGTGGAGGAATTATGGCGTACGTGACTTTGGAGCCAAGGAAAATGTTAAACCGGGTATGTGTAAAAGTATTTTAGACGTGGGAGTGTGAGAAGTGGAGAATGGAATAACCAACTCAGTTACGCCTCGAATTGTAATATTCCGCAGGTGCGCGAGGGAAGAATATGGAATAGGAGGAACGGCAATGGAAAATACACGATGCGATCGCGGGTGGAATTTAAATGCCGGATGGGAATTGCCCGGTGTGAAAATAATTATCTATGTTACGCCTCGGTTTGGAATATACCGCAGGTACAGTGTGTAAGCGTAGGAATACGAACACGGGGGAAAGCAAATGGTAATACACGGTGCGGTCGGGGGTAGAATTTAAATGGAGAATAGGGATAACCCGGCAGGTGCGGAAAATAATTATGGCGTACGTGGCAAATTAACCAAAGGGAAATGGATAATATATTGTGGGTTGAACGGCTATTGGTGAAATCGGGGTGTGTTACGTAAAATTATTATTTTGTGGGAGTTTGTGCGAGGGGAATAGGAATAATAAAATTGTCCGTCTTGGAATAGCCCAGAGGGTGCGAAAAAAATAACTGTGGTGTGTGTAGTATTTTGAAAGGGGGTGCCTGATTTGAATTGCCGTTAACGGTCGGTTGGGATTATTTGGGAAGATTTTAAGCTCTATCAATAAAATAGAAATACAGTTTAATCGGCAATAGTAATTTGAATTTAATTAAGAAGAAGAACGATTAAGAAATGATAATTTGATTCGACCAACGATCAAATAAAATAGAGCAGGAATAATGAAGGCCGTCGGGGAAAGTTATATTTGATCGATAAAAGGCCGTCTGGGGAAAAAATGAACAACAGTGTTGGAATTTAATTAAGGTATTATTCAATTGTATAAAAGGAAGTTTTATTGGAGTGCAAAGGAGGAAGGGGCAATAGAAAGAATTAGAATGATCGGAAAAATGATTGATCGGGTGATTAAATTGCCGTCGGCAACAATGAAGATCGGTTAATTGGCAAGGAATGAATGGGTTTATTCAGAAAATTTCAATATTTGGGAGGATAGAAAGAGAGAGAGATTGTTGAGGAGGAATTATGGTGTACGTGACTTTCGGAGCCTTGGAAAAATGTTAAACCGGGTATGTGTAAAAGTATTTTAGACGTGGGAGTGTGAGAAGTGGAGAATGGAATAACCAACTCAGTTACGCCTCGAATTGTAATATTCCGCAGGTGCGCGAGGGAAGAATATGGAATAGGAGGAACGGCAATGGAAAATACACGATGCGGTCGCGGGTGGAATTTAAATGCAGGATGGGAATTGCCCGGTGTGAAAATAATTATCTATGTTACGCCTCGGTTTGGAATATACCGCAGGTACAGTGTGTAAGCGTAGGAATACGAACACGGGGGAAAGCAAATGGTAATACACGGTGCGGTCGGGGGTAGAATTTAAATGGAGAATAGGGATAACCCGGCAGGTGCGGAAAATAATTATGGCGTACGTGGCAAATTAACCAAAGGGAAATGGATAATATATTGTGGGTTGAACGGCTATTGGTGAAATCGGGGTGTGTTACGTAAAATTATTATTTTGTGGGAGTTTGTGCGAGGGGAAATACGAATAATAAAAATTGCCCGTCTTGGAATAGCCCAGAGGGTGCGAAAAAAAAATAACTGTGGTGTGTGTGGTATTTTGAAAGGGGGGTGCCTGATTTGAATAGCCGTTAACGGTCGGTTGGGATTATTTGGGAAGATTTTAAGCTTTAGCATGCAAGGTTAAAAGGATTCTGCTCGAAGGTCTACGATAATCTATTTTAATTTAAACTATCTTATTATCTAAATATTTGCCGGTTTGATGAGGTGTTAGCGTTGGGAGGATGCTTCGTTGCTCGATGAATAAATCTTCTCGCAGTCGGACGAAACAGCGCTCTGGAGTACAAACACACACGCAAAAAAAAACACGGCACTGCACTTTAAAGATGGGACTGGTTTGGCTGAAGGCCGTACCAATTTGTGGCCTCTACGCCGTTTGTCGATAATCCGTATTAAATTGTAGAAGACAATTAATCAATGGTAATCAACAAACGCGGAAGCCTCCCACTTTTATTACACTGCGCTACACAAGATCACTGTATGCTGTCGACGCGGCACTGCACTTTCAAGATGGGACTGGTTTGGCTGAAGGCCGTACCAATTTGTGGCCTCTACGCCGTTTGTCGATAATCCTTATTAAATTAATTAATTAATTAAGACAATTAATCAATGGTAATCAACAAACGCGGAAGCCTCCCACTTTTACTACACTGCGCTACACAAGATTACTGTATGCTGTCGACGCGGCACTGCACTTTCAAGATGGGACTGGTTTGGCTGAAGGCCGTACCAATTTGCGGCCTCTACGCCGTTTGTCGATAATCCTTATTAAATTGCAGAAGACAATTAATCAATGGTAATCAACAAACGCGGAAGCCTCCCACTTGTACTACACTGCACAACACACTGAGTTACACGAGATCACTGTATTCTGTCGCTGTGAATTTTAATAGAAAGTCGATTTTGCTGAAGGCGGTTAAAAGATAAATAGTTTGCTTGATTTGGTTGAAAGGAATGTTAAGGATGAGCGAAAGAATTAATTAATTGCCGCGGTTGTAATGATAAAGCAATGAATAAAAAGCCGTCGAAAGTCGCAGAAGGCGTTTGAGGGAATGCCGACGGAAAAGGGAAAGCAGCTATACGGCGATAGTATATTAAAATAAATTAACGGAATTAAAAACGGACTGAATAATTAAATTGCCGGCTAGAGAGGAAAAAGACTTTATCGAAATTTAAATCAAATCGGGATTAAAAGCCGTCGAAAAGGTCGCAGAAGGCGCAAAAAATGCCGGCGGGAAAGTGAGAGAAAAACTAATTTTAATTTGCCGACGGAATGAGAGCTAATTAAATTTTAACAAATTAAATTTAACAAGTAACCGTCGGAATAAACTCGCAGAAGGCGATAATAAGTGCCGTTGGAAAAAGAAAGCAAAAGGAAAACGAATTAATTGAAAGATTTATTTTGCCGACGGAGAAAGATGAATAATAAAAATTTTACAAAAAGCCGTCGGCAAAATGTCGCAGAAGGCAACTTAATAAAAGAATATTTTTAAAAACTATCACAATTTAAATAAACCGCAAGTAGGGAAATGGAATTTAGAGACGTTAATTGGAATGGAAGTTTGGATTAAATTTGCCGACGGACGAAAGGATTAGAGAATTTAACAAAAAGCCGTCGGCAAAATGTCGCAGAAGGCAACTTAATTAAAGAATATTTAAAAGAACACAACAATTAAACAAACGGCGGCGTGACACAGAAGGCGCATGCAGAACACCGTTATGCAGAAGGCAATAACACACACGACAGAATACACGATCACTTCACAGCACTATCAAACAGCACGACCTTCTCCGGCGAATTCTCAAACTATAGTGAGAAAATCCGCCCTGCGCTCTTCCTTTTGTACGAACGATCACACACAAGCACGAGCACTGACTTCTTCTTCTTCTTATCGCT
>NW_026525938.1:55000-68916 GCF_943734725.1 Anopheles marshallii | reverse complement strand
AATTTTCCTTATGTGGAATTTTCAGTGTAAAATAAGGTTTCTCCAATCGATCGCGGGTTTCACTTTTCATCATTTGCTAGGTCTAACTATGATGTTTTGAGTGGTCCCGCAAAAATTTTTTCTTGGACCGGGCCTTCCTTCCCGGCCCTGTCGGTGTGTTCTGCAGTAGGGTGCTCCATACAAATTTTCCTTATGTGGAATTTTTCAGTGTAAAATAAGGTTTCTCCAATCGATCGCGGGTTTCACTTTTCATCATTTGCTAGGTCTAACTATGATGTTTTGAGTGGTCCCGCAAAAATTTTTTCTTGGACCGGGCCTTCCTTCCCGGCCCTGTCGGTGTGCTCTGCAGTAGGGTGCTCCATACAAATTTTGCTTATGTGGAATTTTTCAGTGTAAAATAAGGTTTCTCCAATCGATCGCGGGTTTCACTTTTCATCATTTGCTAGGTCTAACTATGATGTTTTGAGTGGTCCCGCAAAAATTTTTTCTTGGACCGGGCCTTCCTTCCCGGCCCTGTCGGTGTGCTCTGCAGTAGGGTGCTCCATACAAATTTTCCTTATGTGGAATTTTTCAGTGTAAAATAAGGTTTCTCCAATCGATCGCGGGTTTCACTTTTCATCATTTGCTAGGTCTAACTATGATGTTTTGAGTGGTCCCGCAAAAATTTTTTCTTGGACCGGGCCTTCCTTCCCGGCCCTGTCGGTGTGCTCTGCAGTAGGGTGCTCCATACAAATTTTCCTTATGTGGAATTTTTCAGTGTAAAATAAGGTTTCTCCAATCGATCGCGGGTTTCACTTTTCATCATTTGCTAGGTCTAACTATGATGTTTTGAGTGGTCCCGCAAAAATTTTTTCTTGGACCGGGCCTTCCTTCCCGGCCCTGTCGGTGTGCTCTGCAGTAGGGTGCTCCATACAAATTTTCCTTATGTGGAATTTTTCAGTGTAAAATAAGGTTTCTCCAATCGATCGCGGGTTTCACTTTTCATCATTTGCTAGGTCTAACTATGATGTTTTGAGTGGTCCCGCAAAAATTTTTTCTTGGACCGGGCCTTCCTTCCCGGCCCTGTCGGTGTGCTCTGCAGTAGGGTGCTCCATACAAATTTTCCTTATGTGGAATTTTTCAGTGTAAAATAAGGTTTCTCCAATCGATCGCGGGTTTCACTTTTCATCATTTGCTAGGTCTAACTATGATGTTTTGAGTGGTCCCGCAAAAATTTTTTCTTGGACCGGGCCTTCCTTCCCGGCCCTGTCGGTGTGTTCTGCAGTAGGGTGCTCCATACAAATTTTGCTTATGTGGAATTTTTCAGTGTAAAATAAGGTTTCTCCAATCGATCGCGGGTTTCACTTTTCATCATTTGCTAGGTCTAACTATGATGTTTTGAGTGGTCCCGCAAAAATTTTTTCTTGGACCGGGCCTTCCTTCCCGGCCCTGTCGGTGTGCTCTGCAGTAGGGTGCTCCATACAAATTTTCCTTATGTGGAATTTTTCAGTGTAAAATAAGGTTTCTCCAATCGATCGCGGGTTTCACTTTTCATCATTTGCTAGGTCTAACTATGATGTTTTGAGTGGTCCCGCAAAAATTTTTTCTTGGACCGGGCCTTCCTTCCCGGCCCTGTCGGTGTGCTCTGCAGTAGGGTGCTCCATACAAATTTTGCTTATGTGGAATTTTTCAGTGTAAAATAAGGTTTCTCCAATCGATCGCGGGTTTCACTTTTCATCATTTGCTAGGTCTAACTATGATGTTTTGAGTGGTCCCGCAAAAATTTTTTCTTGGACCGGGCCTTCCTTCCCGGCCCTGTCGGTGTGTTCTGCAGTAGGGTGCTCCATACAAATTTTGCTTATGTGGAATTTTTCAGTGTAAAATAAGGTTTCTCCAATCGATCGCGGGTTTCACTTTTCATCATTTGCTAGGTCTAACTATGATGTTTTGAGTGGTCCCGCAAAAATTTTTTCTTGGACCGGGCCTTCCTTCCCGGCCCTGTCGGTGTGCTCTGCAGTAGGGTGCTCCATACAAATTTTCCTTATGTGGAATTTTTCAGTGTAAAATAAGGTTTCTCCAATCGATCGCGGGTTTCACTTTTCATCATTTGCTAGGTCTAACTATGATGTTTTGAGTGGTCCCGCAAAAATTTTTTCTTGGACCGGGCCTTCCTTCCCGGCCCTGTCGGTGTGTTCTGCAGTAGGGTGCTCCATACAAATTTTGCTTATGTGGAATTTTTCAGTGTAAAATAAGGTTTCTCCAATCGATCGCGGGTTTCACTTTTCATCATTTGCTAGGTCTAACTATGATGTTTTGAGTGGTCCCGCAAAAATTTTTTCTTGGACCGGGCCTTCCTTCCCGGCCCTGTCGGTGTGTTCTGCAGTAGGGTGCTCCATACAAATTTTGCTTATGTGGAATTTTTCAGTGTAAAATAAGGTTTCTCCAATCGATCGCGGGTTTCACTTTTCATCATTTGCTAGGTCTAACTATGATGTTTTGAGTGGTCCCGCAAAAATTTTTTCTTGGACCGGGCCTTCCTTCCCGGCCCTGTCGGTGTGCTCTGCAGTAGGGTGCTCCATACAAATTTTCCTTATGTGGAATTTTTCAGTGTAAAATAAGGTTTCTCCAATCGATCGCGGGTTTCACTTTTCATCATTTGCTAGGTCTAACTATGATGTTTTGAGTGGTCCCGCAAAAATTTTTTCTTGGACCGGGCCTTCCTTCCCGGCCCTGTCGGTGTGCTCTGCAGTAGGGTGCTCCATACATATTTTCCTTATGTGGAATTTTTCAGTGTAAAATAAGGTTTCTCCAATCGATCGCGGGTTTCACTTTTCATCATTTGCTAGGTCTAACTATGATGTTTTGAGTGGTCCCGCAAAAATTTTTTCTTGGACCGGGCCTTCCTTCCCGGCCCTGTCGGTGTGTTCTGCAGTAGGGTGCTCCATACAAATTTTGCTTATGTGGAATTTTTCAGTGTAAAATAAGGTTTCTCCAATCGATCGCGGGTTTCACTTTTCATCATTTGCTAGGTCTAACTATGATGTTTTGAGTGGTCCCGCAAAAATTTTTTCTTGGACCGGGCCTTCCTTCCCGGCCCTGTCGGTGTGCTCTGCAGTAGGGTGCTCCATACAAATTTTGCTTATGTGAAATTTTTCAGTGTAAAATAAGGTTTCTCCAATCGATCGCGGGTTTCACTTTTCATCATTTGCTAGGTCTAACTATGATGTTTTGAGTGGTCCCGCAAAAATTTTTTCTTGGACCGGGCCTTCCTTCCCGGCCCTGTCGGTGTGCTCTGCAGTAGGGTGCTCCATACATATTTTCCTTATGTGGAATTTTTCAGTGTAAAATAAGGTTTCTCCAATCGATCGCGGGTTTCACTTTTCATCATTTGCTAGGTCTAACTATGATGTTTTGAGTGGTCCCGCAAAAATTTTTTCTTGGACCGGGCCTTCCTTCCCGGCCCTGTCGGTGTGCTCTGCAGTAGGGTGCTCCATACAAATTTTCCTTATGTGGAATTTTTCAGTGTAAAATAAGGTTTCTCCAATCGATCGCGGGTTTCACTTTTCATCATTTGCTAGGTCTAACTATGATGTTTTGAGTGGTCCCGCAAAAATTTTTTCTTGGACCGGGCCTTCCTTCCCGGCCCTGTCGGTGTGCTCTGCAGTAGGGTGCTCCATACATATTTTCCTTATGTGGAATTTTTCAGTGTAAAATAAGGTTTCTCCAATCGATCGCGGGTTTCACTTTTCATCATTTGCTAGGTCTAACTATGATGTTTTGAGTGGTCCCGCAAAAATTTTTTCTTGGACCGGGCCTTCCTTCCCGGCCCTGTCGGTGTGTTCTGCAGTAGGGTGCTCCATACAAATTTTGCTTATGTGGAATTTTTCAGTGTAAAATAAGGTTTCTCCAATCGATCGCGGGTTTCACTTTTCATCATTTGCTAGGTCTAACTATGATGTTTTGAGTGGTCCCGCAAAAATTTTTTCTTGGACCGGGCCTTCCTTCCCGGCCCTGTCGGTGTGCTCTGCAGTAGGGTGCTCCATACAAATTTTCCTTATGTGGAATTTTTCAGTGTAAAATAAGGTTTCTCCAATCGATCGCGGGTTTCACTTTTCATCATTTGCTAGGTCTAACTATGATGTTTTGAGTGGTCCCGCAAAAATTTTTTCTCTTAGCCAGTCAACCCTTTCGTCCATGTCGGTGTGTTCTGCAGTAGGGTGCTCCAACCAAGTTTTCCTAATGAAAGTTTTTCGTGGTTTCGTGTGAGTTAAAAACTCCGGAACTTGGCTTATTTTCACCATAATTTCCACATATGGTGACCAACTCAATAAACGTTTTGTGCGTATCCTATGGACAGTTTTTCGCGTTCAACTTGGTGAACTAGGGTTGTTTTCCCGAAGGGTAAAAAAATCTGGACTTAGCCAAATTTTGAAATCTCCAACCAATCTTGGCCTGTTAGATTATCTTGGTTGGGTTGCTATGGGCTGCTACGGCCTACTTGATAGGCAATGTTTCAACTCTTGGAAGCTTTCGTGGTTGTTTAGAACTGTCCATGGCCTTCTTGATAGAAATGGCTTATCGTGGCCATGGACTTAGCAACATTTTGAGATCCAATCTTGGCCTGTTAGATTATCTTGGTTGGGTTGCTATGGGCTGGTACGGCCTACTTGATAGGCAATGTTTCAACTCTTGGAAGCTTTCGTGGTTGCTAAGCACAGTTCGTGGCCTTCTTGATAGAAATGGCTTATGGTGGCCATGGACTTAGCAAAATTTTGAAATCTCCAACCAATCTTGGCCTGTTAGAGTATCTTGGTTGGGTTGCTATGGGCTGGTACGGCCTACTTGATAGGCAATGTTTCAACTCTTGGAAGCTCTCGTGGTTGCTAAGCACTGTTCGTGGCCTTCTTGATAGAAATGGCTTATGGTGGCCATGGACTTAGCAAAATTTTGAAATCTCCAACCAATCTTGGCCTGTTAGAGTATCTTGGTTGGGTTGCTATGGGCTGGTACGGCCTACTTGATAGGCAATGTTTCAACTCTTGGAAGCTCTCGTGGTTGCTAAGCACTGTTCGTGGCCTTCTTGATAGAAATGGCTTATGGTGGCCATGGACTTAGCAAAATTTTGAAATCTCCAACCAATCTTGGCCTGTTAGATTATCTTGGTTGGTTTGCTATGGGCTGCTACGGCCTACTTGATAGGCAATGTTTCAACTCTTGGAAGCTTTCGTGGTTGCTAAGCACTGTTCGTGGCCTTCTTGATAGAAATGGCTTATGGTGGCCATGGACTTAGCCAAATTTTGAAATCTCCAACCAATCTTGGCCTGTTAGATTATCTTGGTTGGTTTGCTATGGGCTGGTACGGCCTACTTGATAGGCAATGTTTCAACTCTTGGAAGCTCTCGTGGTTGCTAAGCACTGTTCGTGGCCTTCTTGATAGAAATGGCTTATGGTGGCCATGGACTTAGCAAAATTTTGAAATCTCCAACCAATCTTGGCCTGTTAGAGTATCTTGGTTGGGTTGCTATGGGCTGGTACGGCCTACTTGATAGGCAATGTTTCAACTCTTGGAAGCTCTCGTGGTTGCTAAGCACTGTTCGTGGCCTTCTTGATAGAAATGGCTTATGGTGGCCATGGACTTAGCAAAATTTTGAAATCTCCAACCAATCTTGGCCTGTTAGATTATCTTGGTTGGTTTGCTATGGGCTGCTACGGCCTACTTGATAGGCAATGTTTCAACTCTTGGAAGCTTTCGTGGTTGCTAAGCACTGTTCGTGGCCTTCTTGATAGAAATGGCTTATGGTGGCCATGGACTTAGCCAAATTTTGAAATCTCCAACCAATCTTGGCCTGTTAGATTATCTTGGTTGGTTTGCTATGGGCTGGTACGGCCTACTTGATAGGCAATGTTTCAACTCTTGGAAGCTTTCGTGGTTGCTTAGGATAAGAATCCCGACGAGAAAGGTTTCCCGGACTTATAAAAATAACCGATTAGCCCCAAGGACACATCTTCCTTGAAAGGCTAATCATGCACCACACACCACACCACCCATAGGCTTGCAAGCAGCACTCTTGTCGAGTGCAGCAAGCCTATGCTCACATCAACTACCGTACACGTACCACCATAGGCTTGCAAGCAGCACTCTTGTCGAGTGCAGCAAGCCTATGCTCATCAACTACCATACGTACCACCACAGCCTTGCAAGCAGCACTCTTGTCGAGTGCAGCAAGCCTATACTCCACGAACTAACCACTTCACCACCAAGCATGGGTCGCCTGAGAGGATCGATGCGAACGCATCTCTACAACTCGCAGCTCCCAGCCTGTAGTCCCGTCGTTTGCGGGCGGTCGAAGGTGTCGAAACTAGTTGTATCCACGGTCGACGGGAGCACAGCCACCAGGGTTCCCTGTGATAAGGTACTTCCACGTGCAGCGTACACCCGCCCGTTGCGGCTCAGTCTAGTGCTATAGCGGGGATGAGACGGCAGTGTGCACGGGGCAGCACCGACGGATCTCAGAGGGTTGTTAAGCCCGCTAGCTTCCGATCACCTAATGGGTTTATGATGCGCTATCAGCTCGGATTGGATACGACCTTAGAGGCGTTCAGGCATAATCCAGCGGACGTAGCGTCATACCAAAGTCCGGTCGAACTAGTATTGAGCCAGTGGTCCGTACCTGTGGTTCCTCTCGTACTGCACAGGAATTCCGTTAAGATAGCAGCATACAGCACACACCAGTAGGGTAAAACTAACCTGTCTCACGACGGTCTAAACCCAGCTCACGTTCCCTTGAAAGGGTGAACAATCCTACGCTTGGTGAATTTTGCTTCACAATGATAGGAAGAGCCGACATCGAAGGATCAATAAGCCACGTCGCTATGAACGCTTGGCGGCCACAAGCCAGTTATCCCTGTAGTTGCGAGCGAACCTCCGTAGTGAACGGACGTGTTGTGGATGAGCTCTTGTCGACGCGTGCGTGTGAGTGTATACTGTGAGTGCATACCGAGTAAGACAAAGTGTGCGAAAGAGACACCAAACGGCCACCGAGGACCTTGGTTTTACGTGTCCGGCCCCCGATCTCGGCCGCCGACCCCCCACCCAAATTTCACCCCCCCACCTATCAAGGGGGGGGAGTTTTTCGTGGGCAGGTTTTTGTTGAATATTAAGGCGAATTGTGAACCGATCCGGACGATTAAGGTGTCGTTGGACGCGTCTCGGTAAGACGCATCTTACAAAATTTTGTATGTGTGTGTGTGTGCGTTACACCGGAAGTGGCACTTGAAAAACTGTGAGTTTTTGGTGGGGGACCGTTTTACCCCCCAAAAAGTGCGTTAGTGATCTTAAAAACACTTGAGGACTATAAGTGAGAATATCCCGCGTCGATAGAGTGGTCTAACATTTTTGTGCGACGAACCGTTGCGGAGTTATAGGCTTCCAAAGTTGGAGGTTTTGGCGATTTCCGGCGTCTTTCGTTCCCATACATTTTGTATGGGACAGCTGTTCGGTGGCGCGTTCTTGGCCGAGTACCGTGTGTCGTCGCGTGTGACGTCAGTGCAAAGTACCGGTTTGCGCCCGATCTGGCGTTGTCGCCGCGAGTGTGCTGAAGAACATAACGGTAAAGCCCGGTGCAAGCGCACCGAAAAGTGTAACTTTTTGGCAAAGTGCACGATTTAAGGCACTTTCCGTTTGCCGTGTGTTCCTGTGTGCGTGCGTGTGTGCGAGTGTTTGGAGTGAAAATCGGCCGTATCAGCCAGGCCACGCGTGCCAGGGCTTTGGTTTCACGTGTCCGGCCCCCGATCCTGGCCGCCGACCCCCCACCCAAATTTCACCCCCCCACCCCTTAAGGGGGGGGAGTTTTTCGTGGGCAGGTTTTTGTTGAATATTAAGGCGAATTGTGAACCGATCCGGACGATTAAGGTGTCGTTGGATGCGTCTCGGTAAGACGCATCTTACAAAATTTTGTATGTGTGTGTGTGTGCGTTACACCGGAAGTGGCACTTGAAAAACTGTGAGTTTTTGGTGGGGGACCGTTTTACCCCCCAAAAAGTGCGTTAGTGATCTTAAAAACACTTGAGGACTATAAGTGAGAATATCCCGCGTCGATAGAGTGGTCTAACATTTTTGTGCGACGAACCGTTGCGGAGTTATAGGCTTCCAAAGTTGGAGGTTTTGGCGATTTCCGGCGTCTTTCGTTCCCATACATTTTGTATGGGACAGCTGTTCGGTTGGCGTTCTTGGCCGAGTACCGTGTGTCGTCGCGTGTGTTTCTGTGTGCGTGCGTGTGTGCGAGTGTTTGGAGTGAAAATCGGCCGTATCAGCCAGGCCACGCGTGCCAGGGCCTTGGTCTCACGTGTCCGGCCCCCGATCCTGGCCGCCGACCCCCCACCCAAATTTCACCCCCCCACCCCTTAAGGGGGGGGAGTTTTTCGTGGGCAGGTTTTTGTTGAATATTAAGGCGAATTGTGAACCGATCCGGACGATTAAGGTGTCGTTGGATGCGTCTCGGTAAGACGCATCTTACAAAATTTTGTATGTGTGTGTGTGTGCGTTACACCGGAAGTGGCACTTGAAAAACTGTGAGTTTTTGGTGGGGGACCGTTTTACCCCCCAAAAAGTGCGTTAGTGATCTTAAAAACACTTGAGGACTATAAGTGAGAATATCCCGCGTCGATAGAGTGGTCTAACATTTTTGTGCGACGAACCGTTGCGGAGTTATAGGCTTCCAAAGTTGGAGGTTTTGGCGATTTCCGGCGTCTTTCGTTCCCATACATTTTGTATGGGACAGCTGTTCGGTTGCGCGTTCTTGGCCGAGTACCGTGTGTCGTCGCGTGTGTTTCTGTGGGGAGTCAATCAACACGCTACGTCGCCGCGAGTCGGGGAGAACACCTCCCCCGACTCCCCCCCCCCTCCACCCTCACCCGTAACAGTGAGAGGTGGAGATGTCGTCGACGGGGCGAACCCTCCGTTCCAGGACGGAGTCAACGGAGGAGAGGCCGGCGAAGCTCTCCACTATTCTGGAGCCGCGAGTGGCTCTTACACGAACATCTGTTCCGGGAGCGAAGCAGCAGTCCCCGGAAATGTCGGAGCTGAGACAGCTCCTCAATGAGACGTCGCTCACCAACGAGCAGCTGCGAGCGACGATCGTGGGTCTGCAACAGGAGATCCAGATGCTCCGGCAGCAGATGGAAACAAATGCTGTGCAGGCCCGGCAAGATTTGCAGCTGGCCCGAGAGGAAGCCCGGATGCGCGAGACGCTGGCTCGTGAAGACAACGAGCGCCTGCGCAACGAGCTGAGGGAGGAGCGAGCCAGCTTCCAAGAGCTCCTTGCACAGACGCTGGGCTATGGAGGCAGCCAGAAGCAGCAGTGGCAGCAGCAGCAGCAGCAACAGCAGCAGCAGCAGCAGCAGCAACAACAGCAGCAGCAACGTCGTGAGCAGCAGCAGCAACAGCGACAGCAGGGAGCGGTGTCGGCAACGGCAGCTCCGCTTTCAGACCCGGAAGGCGGCTCCTGGGCTGAAGTGGTGCGTCGTAAGCCGGCCCGGCAACCGGGGAACAAGCCGCAGCAACAGCAGCAGCAGTGGCCGCAACTACCGCAACGGGCAGCGGTTCAGCGACAGCCGATCGCAGGACCGTCTAAGCAGCAGCCCCAGCAACATCAGGGACAACAGGCCCGGGGTAGCCAGCCTGGAGCACAACGAGGAGGTCGGCGTCAGCGGCAGCGGAAAACCAAGCCGGACGCTATTGAAATCGCCCCAGCTGAGGGACAAACCTGGACGGAGGCGTACCAGGCTGTCCGAACGGCTCCAGAAATGGAGAAACATGCTGAGGCCCTAGGCGTCGGGCGACGCACCACACGCTCCAGGCTTGTCATGGAGCTGAAGGAGAGCGCGGACGCTGCAGAAGTTCTGCAGTGCATCAAGCAGGTCTGCGCAAAGGCAGAACGGCCGGCCTCAGCTCGGCTGGTCACGCCTATGGTCGAAATCCGGTTGGACGCTGTCGACCCTTTAGCGAAGGAGACCGATGTGGCGATGGCGCTGACCAACCTGTGCCAATGCGAGGTGGAGGAGACATCGGTTCGCCTGCGACCTGCCTGGGACGGCACGAAAGTGGCGATAGTCCGCGCAACAGCCAGGGCTGCGGAGGGTCTGGTCGACAAGAGCGTCAAGATCAAATACACATCGTGTCTGATCCGGAAGGTGGCTCCTCTGCAGGCGCGTCAGCAACGGTGCTACAAGTGCCTCGAGATGGGGCACGTCCGAGCTGCGTGCAGGAGCGAAGTGGACCGCTCGACAAGCTGCATTCGCTGCGGGAAGCCGGATCACCAGGCGAAGAGCTGCACGGCGGAGGTGCGCTGCGTCGTGTGCAGCGGCCCGCACCCGGTCGGGCATCCGACGTGCCGGCGCTAAAAGTGCTGCAAGTGAACCTCGGGCGAAGCCGGGCAGCCCAAGACCTCATGCTGCAGACGGCTCGCGAGTTAGGGGCTCAGGTGGTGCTCGCCTGCGAACTATATCGACCACCTCGGGATGATCCGCGGTGGGCCATCGATGCGGAACAGAGTGTGGCGATAATAGCAACAGGGGCGTACCCTATTCAACGGCTTTGGGGGAGCGTCGTCCCGGGACTCGTGGTGGCCACCATAGCGGGAGTAACGTTCGCCAGCTGCTACGTGCCACCCAGCAGCGGCATCGAAGACTTCGTAAGCTTCCTCGGTGCGGTGGAGGTGTCTCTGGTCGGACACGCAACATCAGTCCTGGCCGGGGACTTCAACGCCTGGAATGAGGAGTGGGGGAGTGCGCGCACCACCCGGAAGGGGCAGGAGCTCATGAGCGTGGTGGAGCAGCTGGCGCTGCATACGCTGAACCGCGGCAACGTGCCCACTTTCAAGGGCAACGGGGTTGCGCGGGAAAGCGTTGTTGACGTTTCCTTTGCCAGCCAAACTATTGCGCGACCGGACACCTGGCGCGTGCTCGATCGCTTTTCCAGCAGCGACCATGCCTACGTCCAGTTCCAGGTGGGCGTCCCAGGACAACGCCCCAAGCGACGAGGCCAGCAGCAGCAGCGAAGTCGAGACGGGACAGCCAGACACGCCGGGACCCGGTGGAAGACGACGCAATTCGATAACAAGTGCTTCGACATCGCCCTCACATGCGGCCACTTCGAGCAGGTCGCAACTCCGGAGGGGCTGATCGGCGGACTGACCCAGGCGTGCGATGAGATCATGGAGAGAGTACACGGGGCTACTTTCCATCGCAAGCCCCAGGTGTACTGGTGGTCTCCTGAGATCGAGCGCCTGAGGGAGGAATGCGGAGCAGCGGAGGCCGCCCATCGCAGGGCCCAACCTTCGGAGCGTGCGGTGACGTCGGCCAGGCTGCAGGGCTGTCGACGATTGCTGCAGGCCGCCATTCACAGCAGTAAGGAGGACTGTATGCAAGAGCTGATCGATGGGGTCGAAGCCGAGGTGTTCGGACTCGGTTACAAGGTTGTTCGAGCAAAACTACGTAACAGGGCACCACCGGAAACGGACCGAGCCGTACTAGGTCCGATCGTCGAAGCCTTGTTCCCGAATCATCCGGCGTTTGAGTGGCCGGACATCGATGCGTGCAGCGAGGCTCTGAGGCCGGTCACGAGCTCGGAAATTCTTTCGCTGGCCGAGCGGATGGCCACCTCCAAGGCGCCAGGGCTGGACGGTATCCCGAATGCCGCAGTGAAGGCGGCAATGCGGAAGCACCCGGAGGTCTTCGCCAAGGTGTACAATCAGCTGCTCGAGCGAGGGGAGTTTCCTGCGGCATGGAAGGAGGCACGCCTTGTGTTGGTCACGAAGCCAGGTAAGCCGCCGGGCGATCCGTCGTCGCACCGCCCGCTGCTAATGCTGGGAGCAGTCGCCAAGGGGTTCGAACGGCTGATCTTAGATCGGCTGAACGACCACTTGGAGGACAGCGATGCTCCTCGCCTGTCGGCAAGGCAGTACGGGTTCCGGCGCGGTCGTTCCACGCTTCAGGCCATCGAGCGGGTGATCGAGCGAGGACAACACGCGAGGACGTTTCACCGCACCAACCAGCGGGATCCTCGATGTCTGGTGGTGGCAGCACTGGACGTCAGGAACGCCTTTAACTCTGCCAGCTGGAAGGCGATCGCGGTTGCCCTGCAGAAGCTGATGGTTCCTGCAGCCCTCCAGAAAATATTGCGCAGCTACTTTTCTGAGAGGAGGCTGGTGTACGAGACCAGCGAGGGGCCAGTGCGTCGTACGGTCACGGCGGGCGTTCCACAGGGCTCAATCCTGGGCCCGACCCTGTGGAACGCGATGTACGACGGCGTGCTTCGGCTGGTGCTGCCTGAGGGCGCCGAAGTGATCGGCTTTGCGGATGACGTCGTGGTGCTGGCGAGCGGGACGACGCCGGAAGCAGCGACGGGACTGGCGGAGACGGCGGTAGCAATGATCAGCTCGTGGATGGCGCAACACCACCTGGAGCTCGCTCCGGCCAAGACCGAGCTGGTCATTGTGTCTACGATGAGACGAGACAACACCCGAGTCCCGGTGAGTATCAATGGAGTACAGAAACTGCCGACCCGCACCTTGAAATATTTAGGAGTTGTCATCGAGGACCACCTGTCGTGGAGGCCACACGTAGAGCAGGCCACGACGAAAGCGCTCCGTGTGGCGCAGGGGATTTCCCGGCTGCTCCGAAATCATGGTGGGCCAAAGAGTGCGAAGCGGCGGCTGCTTGCATCGGTGGTGGACTCCACCCTCCGCTACGCCGCGCCGATTTGGCACGAGGCAGTCCGACTCCGGGAGTGTTGCAGACAGCTGAACCGCGTGCAAGGACTGTACGCACGGCCAGTAGCTCGCACCTTCATTACAGTGCGCCATGAGGTGGCAACGGTCCTTGCCAGCGTCATCCCCATCGTGCTGCAGGTGACGGAAGACGCTCGTTGCTACCAGCGGCATCGGACGACGGGAGCAAGTCTACGCGAACTGCGCACCGAGGAGCGGACGAGGACAATCGACGAGTGGCAGCGTCAGTGGGACCAGCTAGAATCGGAAAGCCGCTACACCCGGTGGGCGCACCGGACCATCCCGGACTTGGCGGCATGGAAGAACCGGCAACACGGAGAGATGACTTTCCACCTTGCACAGATCCTCTCCGGCCATGGGTTCTTCCATGAGTACCTGTGCGTGAAACATCTGGCACCATCCGCCGACTGTACCAGGTGCCCGGGAGTCCTGGAGACGGCCGAGCATGTATTCTTCGACTGTCCGAGGTTCGCGGACGTCCGGCATGAATTACTCGGCGAGGAAGACGAAGCGGCTGTGACGCCTGACAACATTGAGGCGTTCATGCTTAGTAGCCGAACACGATGGAGCAAAGTCTGCGAGGCGGCACGAATCATCACCACGGAGCTGCAGCAGGACTGGTATATTGAACGTGCCACCAGCGCCAGGGCCGAGATGGTTGCTGCAGCGCAGACAATTGATGATGCTTACAACACCACGCTGGCAGAACGTAACGAGCGACGAAATGAGGCCCGCAGGCAACAAACGCGTGAGAGACAGGCGGAAAGGCCACCTCCTATGCACCCGGATGGGCGCCCGTACACGGAGGAGGAGCTGGCCCAGCGAGAACAGCGCATGGAACAGACGCGGGACAGGGTCCGCAGACACCGGGCCCGTCGGAAGGTGGAAAGCGGCGAGGCGGTGGACTGCCGCGACTATCTCTGGGCCCTGTTTGGCGTTGATGCGTTCAGGGAGGCGGACGAAGAAAGTGATTAGGGGACACGACTGTCCATTAGGGGCGGAATGTTGCAGCCAACAGGCAAAAAGAAATCACGCAACAAGGCACGACTGCCTAGATAGTTTGTCGGAAATGTAACGGGCAAGGGGACGAAATGTTGCAGCCAACAGGCAAAAAAAGAAAAATCATGCAACAAGGCACGACTGCCTAGA
>NW_026525938.1:32500-45000 GCF_943734725.1 Anopheles marshallii | reverse complement strand
TTAGCTAACCATCTTTCGGGACTGTTTAGGGTATGTGCTCCTCCACATCTATGCTTACTCGTACACATTCTCTGTCAATAGGTTTAAGATCGGGCATTCTACCATATCATTGCCTTAATGCTTTCAAATCAAGGCTACCAGGGTAGCCTAATTGCGTTCGAAACTCAACTTGTGAGCTGTCGGCCCTAGAAGTTTTTTAGGCTGCTAGGACCTCTCTCTATATTTTGCCTTTGGACTTCTCGAAGCTCAACTTGTGAGCAGTTCCATGCACCACTACCCGTATCTCTTAGCTTAGTTCTAGCCATGTGCGTTCAAAGCTCAACGTTAAGCTGTGTTCTGCACCACAATCCTTATATAATAAGCTTATCTCTAAGCTTTTTTGCGTTCAATGCTCAACGTTAAGCTATCCCTTCGCTTAGAACCTCGCTCTACATTTTGCCTTTGGACTTCTCGAAGCTCAACTTGTGAGCAGTTCCATGCACCACTATAGGTATCTCTTAGCTTAGTTCTAGCCATGTGCGTTCAAAGCTCAACGTTAAGCTGTGTCCTGCACCACAATCGTTATATAATAAGCTTATCTCTAAGCTTTTTTGCGTTCAATGCTCAACGTTAAGCTATCCCTTCGCTTAGAACCTCGCTCTATATTCAACTTTCAGATACCTCAAAGCTCAACTTATGTGGTCTGCTATTGCTCTTGAACGGGTACAATATCTGACAGAGGGGGGTTTTTGGGCCAAATTATGCAATATTAGTTTAACCTCCGTCGCAGAACCACATTTGACCAGGTCGAGAAAAAAATTTTTTCGTGACGACCTGGTCCCCCATAGTAGGGAATGAACATGACATCTTAACCATATTTGACCATTTTCAAATTTCTCGTCGCGGAATGATGACTTTACTAGTAAAATTTGTTCCGGGTAGGGACCTCCCATACAAAATTTTCATCGCTCCAAAAGTGATTTCGTTTCACTTTTCAACATTTACAAGGTCCATAAATCATGTTTTGAGACGATATGGAAAAAAAAATTTTTTGCCCGTCTCGACCAACTCGACCGATGGTGACCACAGTAGGGTGCTCCATACAAATTTTCCTTATGTGGAATTTTCAGTGTAAAATAAGGTTTCTCCAATCGATCGCGGGTTTCACTTTTCATCATTTGCTAGGTCTAACTATGATGTTTTGAGTGGTCCCGCAAAAATTTTTTCTTGGACCGGGCCTTCCTTCCCGGCCCTGTCGGTGTGCTCTGCAGTAGGGTGCTCCATACAAATTTTCCTTATGTGGAATTTTTCAGTGTAAAATAAGGTTTCTCCAATCGATCGCGGGTTTCACTTTTCATCATTTGCTAGGTCTAACTATGATGTTTTGAGTGGTCCCGCAAAAATTTTTTCTTGGACCGGGCCTTCCTTCCCGGCCCTGTCGGTGTGCTCTGCAGTAGGGTGCTCCATACAAATTTTCCTTATGTGGAATTTTTCAGTGTAAAATAAGGTTTCTCCAATCGATCGCGGGTTTCACTTTTCATCATTTGCTAGGTCTAACTATGATGTTTTGAGTGGTCCCGCAAAAATTTTTTCTTGGACCGGGCCTTCCTTCCCGGCCCTGTCGGTGTGCTCTGCAGTAGGGTGCTCCATACAAATTTTCCTTATGTGGAATTTTTCAGTGTAAAATAAGGTTTCTCCAATCGATCGCGGGTTTCACTTTTCATCATTTGCTAGGTCTAACTATGATGTTTTGAGTGGTCCCGCAAAAATTTTTTCTTGGACCGGGCCTTCCTTCCCGGCCCTGTCGGTGTGCTCTGCAGTAGGGTGCTCCATACAAATTTTCCTTATGTGGAATTTTTCAGTGTAAAATAAGGTTTCTCCAATCGATCGCGGGTTTCACTTTTCATCATTTGCTAGGTCTAACTATGATGTTTTGAGTGGTCCCGCAAAAATTTTTTCTTGGACCGGGCCTTCCTTCCCGGCCCTGTCGGTGTGCTCTGCAGTAGGGTGCTCCATACAAATTTTCCTTATGTGGAATTTTTCAGTGTAAAATAAGGTTTCTCCAATCGATCGCGGGTTTCACTTTTCATCATTTGCTAGGTCTAACTATGATGTTTTGAGTGGTCCCGCAAAAATTTTTTCTTGGACCGGGCCTTCCTTCCCGGCCCTGTCGGTGTGCTCTGCAGTAGGGTGCTCCATACAAATTTTCCTTATGTGGAATTTTTCAGTGTAAAATAAGGTTTCTCCAATCGATCGCGGGTTTCACTTTTCATCATTTGCTAGGTCTAACTATGATGTTTTGAGTGGTCCCGCAAAAATTTTTTCTTGGACCGGGCCTTCCTTCCCGGCCCTGTCGGTGTGCTCTGCAGTAGGGTGCTCCATACAAATTTTCCTTATGTGGAATTTTTCAGTGTAAAATAAGGTTTCTCCAATCGATCGCGGGTTTCACTTTTCATCATTTGCTAGGTCTAACTATGATGTTTTGAGTGGTCCCGCAAAAATTTTTTCTTGGACCGGGCCTTCCTTCCCGGCCCTGTCGGTGTGCTCTGCAGTAGGGTGCTCCATACAAATTTTCCTTATGTGGAATTTTTCAGTGTAAAATAAGGTTTCTCCAATCGATCGCGGGTTTCACTTTTCATCATTTGCTAGGTCTAACTATGATGTTTTGAGTGGTCCCGCAAAAATTTTTTCTTGGACCGGGCCTTCCTTCCCGGCCCTGTCGGTGTGCTCTGCAGTAGGGTGCTCCATACAAATTTTCCTTATGTGGAATTTTTCAGTGTAAAATAAGGTTTCTCCAATCGATCGCGGGTTTCACTTTTCATCATTTGCTAGGTCTAACTATGATGTTTTGAGTGGTCCCGCAAAAATTTTTTCTTGGACCGGGCCTTCCTTCCCGGCCCTGTCGGTGTGCTCTGCAGTAGGGTGCTCCATACAAATTTTCCTTATGTGGAATTTTTCAGTGTAAAATAAGGTTTCTCCAATCGATCGCGGGTTTCACTTTTCATCATTTGCTAGGTCTAACTATGATGTTTTGAGTGGTCCCGCAAAAATTTTTTCTTGGACCGGGCCTTCCTTCCCGGCCCTGTCGGTGTGCTCTGCAGTAGGGTGCTCCATACAAATTTTCCTTATGTGGAATTTTTCAGTGTAAAATAAGGTTTCTCCAATCGATCGCGGGTTTCACTTTTCATCATTTGCTAGGTCTAACTATGATGTTTTGAGTGGTCCCGCAAAAATTTTTTCTTGGACCGGGCCTTCCTTCCCGGCCCTGTCGGTGTGCTCTGCAGTAGGGTGCTCCATACAAATTTTCCTTATGTGGAATTTTTCAGTGTAAAATAAGGTTTCTCCAATCGATCGCGGGTTTCACTTTTCATCATTTGCTAGGTCTAACTATGATGTTTTGAGTGGTCCCGCAAAAATTTTTTCTTGGACCGGGCCTTCCTTCCCGGCCCTGTCGGTGTGCTCTGCAGTAGGGTGCTCCATACAAATTTTCCTTATGTGGAATTTTTCAGTGTAAAATAAGGTTTCTCCAATCGATCGCGGGTTTCACTTTTCATCATTTGCTAGGTCTAACTATGATGTTTTGAGTGGTCCCGCAAAAATTTTTTCTTGGACCGGGCCTTCCTTCCCGGCCCTGTCGGTGTGCTCTGCAGTAGGGTGCTCCATACAAATTTTCCTTATGTGGAATTTTTCAGTGTAAAATAAGGTTTCTCCAATCGATCGCGGGTTTCACTTTTCATCATTTGCTAGGTCTAACTATGATGTTTTGAGTGGTCCCGCAAAAATTTTTTCTTGGACCGGGCCTTCCTTCCCGGCCCTGTCGGTGTGCTCTGCAGTAGGGTGCTCCATACAAATTTTCCTTATGTGGAATTTTTCAGTGTAAAATAAGGTTTCTCCAATCGATCGCGGGTTTCACTTTTCATCATTTGCTAGGTCTAACTATGATGTTTTGAGTGGTCCCGCAAAAATTTTTTCTTGGACCGGGCCTTCCTTCCCGGCCCTGTCGGTGTGCTCTGCAGTAGGGTGCTCCATACAAATTTTCCTTATGTGGAATTTTTCAGTGTAAAATAAGGTTTCTCCAATCGATCGCGGGTTTCACTTTTCATCATTTGCTAGGTCTAACTATGATGTTTTGAGTGGTCCCGCAAAAATTTTTTCTTGGACCGGGCCTTCCTTCCCGGCCCTGTCGGTGTGCTCTGCAGTAGGGTGCTCCATACAAATTTTCCTTATGTGGAATTTTTCAGTGTAAAATAAGGTTTCTCCAATCGATCGCGGGTTTCACTTTTCATCATTTGCTAGGTCTAACTATGATGTTTTGAGTGGTCCCGCAAAAATTTTTTCTTGGACCGGGCCTTCCTTCCCGGCCCTGTCGGTGTGCTCTGCAGTAGGGTGCTCCATACAAATTTTCCTTATGTGGAATTTTTCAGTGTAAAATAAGGTTTCTCCAATCGATCGCGGGTTTCACTTTTCATCATTTGCTAGGTCTAACTATGATGTTTTGAGTGGTCCCGCAAAAATTTTTTCTTGGACCGGGCCTTCCTTCCCGGCCCTGTCGGTGTGCTCTGCAGTAGGGTGCTCCATACAAATTTTCCTTATGTGGAATTTTTCAGTGTAAAATAAGGTTTCTCCAATCGATCGCGGGTTTCACTTTTCATCATTTGCTAGGTCTAACTATGATGTTTTGAGTGGTCCCGCAAAAATTTTTTCTTGGACCGGGCCTTCCTTCCCGGCCCTGTCGGTGTGCTCTGCAGTAGGGTGCTCCATACAAATTTTCCTTATGTGGAATTTTTCAGTGTAAAATAAGGTTTCTCCAATCGATCGCGGGTTTCACTTTTCATCATTTGCTAGGTCTAACTATGATGTTTTGAGTGGTCCCGCAAAAATTTTTTCTTGGACCGGGCCTTCCTTCCCGGCCCTGTCGGTGTGCTCTGCAGTAGGGTGCTCCATACAAATTTTCCTTATGTGGAATTTTTCAGTGTAAAATAAGGTTTCTCCAATCGATCGCGGGTTTCACTTTTCATCATTTGCTAGGTCTAACTATGATGTTTTGAGTGGTCCCGCAAAAATTTTTTCTTGGACCGGGCCTTCCTTCCCGGCCCTGTCGGTGTGCTCTGCAGTAGGGTGCTCCATACAAATTTTCCTTATGTGGAATTTTTCAGTGTAAAATAAGGTTTCTCCAATCGATCGCGGGTTTCACTTTTCATCATTTGCTAGGTCTAACTATGATGTTTTGAGTGGTCCCGCAAAAATTTTTTCTTGGACCGGGCCTTCCTTCCCGGCCCTGTCGGTGTGCTCTGCAGTAGGGTGCTCCATACAAATTTTCCTTATGTGGAATTTTTCAGTGTAAAATAAGGTTTCTCCAATCGATCGCGGGTTTCACTTTTCATCATTTGCTAGGTCTAACTATGATGTTTTGAGTGGTCCCGCAAAAATTTTTTCTTGGACCGGGCCTTCCTTCCCGGCCCTGTCGGTGTGCTCTGCAGTAGGGTGCTCCATACAAATTTTCCTTATGTGGAATTTTTCAGTGTAAAATAAGGTTTCTCCAATCGATCGCGGGTTTCACTTTTCATCATTTGCTAGGTCTAACTATGATGTTTTGAGTGGTCCCGCAAAAATTTTTTCTTGGACCGGGCCTTCCTTCCCGGCCCTGTCGGTGTGCTCTGCAGTAGGGTGCTCCATACAAATTTTCCTTATGTGGAATTTTTCAGTGTAAAATAAGGTTTCTCCAATCGATCGCGGGTTTCACTTTTCATCATTTGCTAGGTCTAACTATGATGTTTTGAGTGGTCCCGCAAAAATTTTTTCTTGGACCGGGCCTTCCTTCCCGGCCCTGTCGGTGTGCTCTGCAGTAGGGTGCTCCATACAAATTTTCCTTATGTGGAATTTTCAGTGTAAAATAAGGTTTCTCCAATCGATCGCGGGTTTCACTTTTCATCATTTGCTAGGTCTAACTATGATGTTTTGAGTGGTCCCGCAAAAATTTTTTCTTGGACCGGGCCTTCCTTCCCGGCCCTGTCGGTGTGCTCTGCAGTAGGGTGCTCCATACAAATTTTCCTTATGTGGAATTTTTCAGTGTAAAATAAGGTTTCTCCAATCGATCGCGGGTTTCACTTTTCATCATTTGCTAGGTCTAACTATGATGTTTTGAGTGGTCCCGCAAAAATTTTTTCTTGGACCGGGCCTTCCTTCCCGGCCCTGTCGGTGTGCTCTGCAGTAGGGTGCTCCATACAAATTTTCCTTATGTGGAATTTTTCAGTGTAAAATAAGGTTTCTCCAATCGATCGCGGGTTTCACTTTTCATCATTTGCTAGGTCTAACTATGATGTTTTGAGTGGTCCCGCAAAAATTTTTTCTTGGACCGGGCCTTCCTTCCCGGCCCTGTCGGTGTGCTCTGCAGTAGGGTGCTCCATACAAATTTTCCTTATGTGGAATTTTTCAGTGTAAAATAAGGTTTCTCCAATCGATCGCGGGTTTCACTTTTCATCATTTGCTAGGTCTAACTATGATGTTTTGAGTGGTCCCGCAAAAATTTTTTCTTGGACCGGGCCTTCCTTCCCGGCCCTGTCGGTGTGCTCTGCAGTAGGGTGCTCCATACAAATTTTCCTTATGTGGAATTTTCAGTGTAAAATAAGGTTTCTCCAATCGATCGCGGGTTTCACTTTTCATCATTTGCTAGGTCTAACTATGATGTTTTGAGTGGTCCCGCAAAAATTTTTTCTTGGACCGGGCCTTCCTTCCCGGCCCTGTCGGTGTGCTCTGCAGTAGGGTGCTCCATACAAATTTTCCTTATGTGGAATTTTTCAGTGTAAAATAAGGTTTCTCCAATCGATCGCGGGTTTCACTTTTCATCATTTGCTAGGTCTAACTATGATGTTTTGAGTGGTCCCGCAAAAATTTTTTCTTGGACCGGGCCTTCCTTCCCGGCCCTGTCGGTGTGCTCTGCAGTAGGGTGCTCCATACAAATTTTCCTTATGTGGAATTTTTCAGTGTAAAATAAGGTTTCTCCAATCGATCGCGGGTTTCACTTTTCATCATTTGCTAGGTCTAACTATGATGTTTTGAGTGGTCCCGCAAAAATTTTTTCTTGGACCGGGCCTTCCTTCCCGGCCCTGTCGGTGTGCTCTGCAGTAGGGTGCTCCATACAAATTTTCCTTATGTGGAATTTTTCAGTGTAAAATAAGGTTTCTCCAATCGATCGCGGGTTTCACTTTTCATCATTTGCTAGGTCTAACTATGATGTTTTGAGTGGTCCCGCAAAAATTTTTTCTTGGACCGGGCCTTCCTTCCCGGCCCTGTCGGTGTGCTCTGCAGTAGGGTGCTCCATACAAATTTTCCTTATGTGGAATTTTTCAGTGTAAAATAAGGTTTCTCCAATCGATCGCGGGTTTCACTTTTCATCATTTGCTAGGTCTAACTATGATGTTTTGAGTGGTCCCGCAAAAATTTTTTCTTGGACCGGGCCTTCCTTCCCGGCCCTGTCGGTGTGCTCTGCAGTAGGGTGCTCCATACAAATTTTCCTTATGTGGAATTTTTCAGTGTAAAATAAGGTTTCTCCAATCGATCGCGGGTTTCACTTTTCATCATTTGCTAGGTCTAACTATGATGTTTTGAGTGGTCCCGCAAAAATTTTTTCTTGGACCGGGCCTTCCTTCCCGGCCCTGTCGGTGTGCTCTGCAGTAGGGTGCTCCATACATATTTTCCTTATGTGGAATTTTTCAGTGTAAAATAAGGTTTCTCCAATCGATCGCGGGTTTCACTTTTCATCATTTGCTAGGTCTAACTATGATGTTTTGAGTGGTCCCGCAAAAATTTTTTCTTGGACCGGGCCTTCCTTCCCGGCCCTGTCGGTGTGCTCTGCAGTAGGGTGCTCCATACAAATTTTCCTTATGTGGAATTTTCAGTGTAAAATAAGGTTTCTCCAATCGATCGCGGGTTTCACTTTTCATCATTTGCTAGGTCTAACTATGATGTTTTGAGTGGTCCCGCAAAAATTTTTTCTTGGACCGGGCCTTCCTTCCCGGCCCTGTCGGTGTGTTCTGCAGTAGGGTGCTCCATACAAATTTTGCTTATGTGGAATTTTTCAGTGTAAAATAAGGTTTCTCCAATCGATCGCGGGTTTCACTTTTCATCATTTGCTAGGTCTAACTATGATGTTTTGAGTGGTCCCGCAAAAATTTTTTCTTGGACCGGGCCTTCCTTCCCGGCCCTGTCGGTGTGCTCTGCAGTAGGGTGCTCCATACATATTTTCCTTATGTGGAATTTTTCAGTGTAAAATAAGGTTTCTCCAATCGATCGCGGGTTTCACTTTTCATCATTTGCTAGGTCTAACTATGATGTTTTGAGTGGTCCCGCAAAAATTTTTTCTTGGACCGGGCCTTCCTTCCCGGCCCTGTCGGTGTGTTCTGCAGTAGGGTGCTCCATACAAATTTTGCTTATGTGGAATTTTTCAGTGTAAAATAAGGTTTCTCCAATCGATCGCGGGTTTCACTTTTCATCATTTGCTAGGTCTAACTATGATGTTTTGAGTGGTCCCGCAAAAATTTTTTCTTGGACCGGGCCTTCCTTCCCGGCCCTGTCGGTGTGTTCTGCAGTAGGGTGCTCCATACAAATTTTGCTTATGTGGAATTTTTCAGTGTAAAATAAGGTTTCTCCAATCGATCGCGGGTTTCACTTTTCATCATTTGCTAGGTCTAACTATGATGTTTTGAGTGGTCCCGCAAAAATTTTTTCTTGGACCGGGCCTTCCTTCCCGGCCCTGTCGGTGTGCTCTGCAGTAGGGTGCTCCATACAAATTTTCCTTATGTGGAATTTTTCAGTGTAAAATAAGGTTTCTCCAATCGATCGCGGGTTTCACTTTTCATCATTTGCTAGGTCTAACTATGATGTTTTGAGTGGTCCCGCAAAAATTTTTTCTCTTAGCCAATCGACCCTTTCGTCCATGTCGGTGTGTTCTGCAGTAGGGTGCTCCAACCAAGTTTTCCTAATGAAAGTTTTTCGTGGTTTCGTGTGAGTTAAAAACTCCGGAACTTGGCTTATTTTCACCATAATTTCCACATATGGTGACCAACTCAATAAACGTTTTGTGCGTATCCTATGGACAGTTTTTCGCGTTCAACTTGGTGAACTAGGGTTGTTTTCCCGAAGGGTAGAAAAATCTGGACTTAGCCAAATTTTGAAATCTCCAACCAATCTTGGCCTGTTAGATTATCTTGGTTGGGTTGCTATGGGCTGCTACGGCCTACTTGATAGGCAATGTTTCAACTCTTGGAAGCTTTCGTGGTTGTTTAGAACTGTCCATGGCCTTCTTGATAGAAATGGCTTATGGTGGCCATGGACTTAGCAACATTTTGAGATCCAATCTTGGCCTGTTAGAGTATCTTGGTTGGTTTGCTATGGGCTGGTACGGCCTACTTGATAGGCAATGTTTCAACTCTTGGAAGCTTTCGTGGTTGCTAAGCACTGTCCATGGCCTTCTTGATTGAAATGGCTTATGGTGGCCATGGACTTAGCCAAATTTTGAATTCTCCAACCAATCTTGGCCTGTTAGAGTATCTTGGTTGGGTTGCTATGGGCTGCTACGGCCTACTTGATAGGCAATGTTTCAACTCTTGGAAGCTTTCGTGGTTGCTAAGCACTGTCCATGGCCTTCTTGATAGAAATGGCTTATGGTGGCCATGGACTTAGCCAAATTTTGAAGTCTCCAACCAATCTTGGCCTGTTAGAGTATCTTGGTTGGGTTGCTATGGGCTGCTACGGCCTACTTGATAGGCAATGTTTCAACTCTTGGAAGCTTTCGTGGTTGCTAAGCACTGTCCATGGCCTTCTTGATAGAAATGGCTTATGGTGGCCATGGACTTAGCCAAATTTTGAATTCTCCAACCAATCTTGGCCTGTTAGAGTATCTTGGTTGGGTTGCTATGGGCTGCTACGGCCTACTTGATAGGCAATGTTTCAACTCTTGGAAGCTTTCGTGGTTGCTAAGCACTGTTCGTGGCCTTCTTGGTAGAAATGGCTTATGGTGGCCATGGACTTAGCAAAATTTTGAATTCTCCAACCAATCTTGGCCTGTTAGATTATCTTGGTTGGTTTGCTATGGGCTGGTACGGCCTACTTGATAGGCAATGTTTCAACTCTTGGAAGCTTTCGTGGTTGCTTAGGATAAGAATCCCGACGAGAAAGGTTTCCCGGACTTATAAAAATAACCGATTAGCCCCAAGGACACATCTTCCTTGAAAGGCTAATCATGCACCACACACCACACCACCCATAGGCTTGCAAGCAGCACTCTTGTCGAGTGCAGCAAGCCTATGCTCACATCAACTACCGTACACGTACCACCATAGGCTTGCAAGCAGCACTCTTGTCGAGTGCAGCAAGCCTATGCTCATCAACTACCATACGTACCACCACAGCCTTGCAAGCAGCACTCTTGTCGAGTGCAGCAAGCCTATACTCCACGAACTAACCACTTCACCACCAAGCATGGGTCGCCTGAGAGGATCGATGCGAACGCATCTCTACAACTCGCAGCTCCCAGCCTGTAGTCCCGTCGTTTGCGGGCGGTCGAAGGTGTCGAAACTAGTTGTATCCACGGTCGACGGGAGCACAGCCACCAGGGTTCCCTGTGATAAGGTACTTCCACGTGCAGCGTGCACCCGCCCGTTGCGGCTCAGTCTAGTGCTATAGCGGGGATGAGACGGCAGTGTGCACGGGGCAGCACCGACGGATCTCAGAGGGTTGTTAAGCCCGCTAGCTTCCGATCACCTAATGGGTTTATGATGCGCTATCAGCTCGGATTGGATACGACCTTAGAGGCGTTCAGGCATAATCCAGCGGACGTAGCGTCATACCAAAGTCCGGTCGAACTAGTATTGAGCCAGTGGTCCGTACCTGTGGTTCCTCTCGTACTGCACAGGAATTCCGTTAAGATAGCAGCATACAGCACACACCAGTAGGGTAAAACTAACCTGTCTCACGACGGTCTAAACCCAGCTCACGTTCCCTTGAAAGGGTGAACAATCCTACGCTTGGTGAATTTTGCTTCACAATGATAGGAAGAGCCGACATCGAAGGATCAATAAGCCACGTCGCTATGAACGCTTGGCGGCCACAAGCCAGTTATCCCTGTAGAGCGTGGCGATAATAGCAACAGGGGCGTACCCTATTCAACGGCTTTGGGGGAGCGTCGTCCCGGGACTCGTGGTGGCCACCATAGCGGGAGTAACGTTCGCCAGCTGCTACGTGCCACCCAGCAGCGGCATCGAAGACTTCGAAAGCTTCCTCGGTGCGGTGGAGGTGTCGCTGGTCGGACACGCAACATCAGTCCTGGCCGGGGACTTCAACGCCTGGAACGAGGAGTGGGGGAGTGCGCGCACCACCCGGAAGGGGCAGGAGCTCCTGAGCGTGGTGGAGCAGCTGGCGCTGCATACGCTGAACCGCGGCAACGTGCCCACTTTCAAGGGCAACGGGGTTGCGCGGGAAAGCGTTGTTGACGTTTCCTTTGCCAGCCAAACTATTGCGCGACCGGACTCCTGGCGCGTGCTCGATCGCTTTTCCAGCAGCGACCATGCCTACGTCCAGTTCCAGGTGGGCGTCCCAGGACAACGTCCCACGCGACGAGGCAAGCAGCAGCAGCGAAGTCGAGACGGGATAGCCAGACACGCCGGGACCCGGTGGAAGACGACGCAATTCGATAACAAGTGCTTCGACATCGCCCTCACATGCGGCCACTTTGAGCAGGTCGCAACTCCGGAGGGGCTGATCGGCGGACTGACCCAGGCGTGCGATGAGATCATGGAGAGAGTACACGGGGCTACTTTCCATCGCAAGCCCCAGGTGTACTGGTGGTCTCCAGAGATTGAGCGCCTGAGGGAGGAATGCGGAGCAGCGGAGGCCGCCCATCGCAGGGCCCAACCTCCGGAACGTGCGGTGACGTCGGCCAGGCTGCAGAACTGTCGACGATTGCTGCAGGCCGCCATTCACAGCAGTAAGGAAGACAGTATGCAAGAGCTGATCGATGGGGTCGAAGCCGAGGTGTTCGGACTCGGTTACAAGGTTGTTCGAGCAAAACTACGTAACAGGGCACCACCGGAAACGGACCGAGCCGTACTAGGTCCGATCGTCGAAGCCTTGTTCCCGGACCATCCGGCATTTGAGTGGCCGGACATCGACGCGTGCAGTGAGGCTCTGAGACCGGTCACGAGCTCGGAAATTCTTTCGCTGGCCGAGCGGATGGCCACCTCCAAGGCGCCAGGGCTGGACGGCATCCCGAATGCCGCAGTGAAGGCGGCAATGCGGAAGCACCCGGAGGTCTTCGCCAAGGTGTACAATCAGCTGCTCGAGCGAGGGGAGTTTCCTGCGGCATGGAAGGAGGCACGCCTTGTGTTGGTCACGAAGCCAGGTAAGCCGCCGGGCGATCCGTCGTCGCACCGCCCGCTGCTAATGCTGGGAGCAGTCGCCAAGGGGTTCGAACGGCTGATCTTAGATCGGCTGAACGACCACTTGGAGGACAGCGATGCTCCTCG
>NW_026525938.1:10000-22500 GCF_943734725.1 Anopheles marshallii | reverse complement strand
TCGTTGGCTATAATCGGGCAATTTACGGGCTTGCAATCCTCTCCTTTCCATGACTACCGGAGCAGTCTGGAATGTGTGTTTCCAGCAATCCAACACTATGTGAGCTATTCCAATCTATGCGTCCAACTGGTGAACATTATGTTGTGAAGGCGAGCTCCACTGTACTTACCACCGGGTATGGTGTTCGTACAACCATCAGTAAACATGTGAACCAACGACGATCGAAGGAATAAATTCCGTTCTCAGCATCGCTGGCTATGATCGGGCAATTTACGGGCTTGCAATCCTCCTATGCACCTGGCAATGTATGGTAGTGTTTCCTGCTGCTTTCCTGATTTGGATGTGTACCATGGCCTTTATCAGGCACTCTCTACTAGCTCCGGAATCGAACCCTGATTCCCGCTTCCCGTCACAACCATGGTAGTCCTCTACACTACCATCAATAGTTGATGGGGCACAGTCAAGTGAAAGATCGGTACCAGACTTCAACTCAATCGGCCGATTGGTTTAACTAATAAGTGCACCGGTCCTACCACCTTCAGAAGCAGCATTCCCGGCCTGTTGCATGTATTAGCTCTGGTTTTCATCAATCTTCCCCTGCTGTGTTATACTGAGCTTATGCGGTTTCTCGATTGTCGTGCAAAGTGTGTTATCACACATACCCAATATGCTCAACTCTCATGTTCGTTTGACGCACCAAACTTTATTAGTGATGCACCACACAACAGGTTTTAATATACGCGATCGTGTGTGTTTCAGTGTGAACTTGGTGCGCCAAGTCCATTTGTGATGCATCACTTAGCTAACCATCTTTCGGGACTGTTTAGGGTATGTGCTCCTCCACATCTATGCTTACTCGTACACATTCTCTGTCAATAGGTTTAAGATCGGGCATTCTACCATATCATTGCCTTAATGCTTTCAAATTCAGGCTACCAAGGTAACCTAATTGCGTTCGAAACTCAACTTGTGAGCTGTCGGCCCTAGAAGTTTTTTAGGCTGCTAGGACCTCTCTCTATATTTTGCCTTTGGACTTCTCGAAGCTCAACTTGTGAGCAGTTCCATGCACCACTACCCGTATCTCTTAGCTTAGTTCTAGCCATGTGCGTTCAAAGCTCAACGTTAAGCTGTGTCCTGCACCACAATCGTTATATAATAAGCTTATCTCTAAGCTTTTTTGCGTTCAATGCTCAACGTTAAGCTATCCCTTCGCTTAGAACCTCGCTCTACATTTTGCCTTTGGACTTCTCGAAGCTCAACTTGTGAGCAGTTCCATGCACCACTACCCGTATCTCTTAGCTTAGTTCTAGCCATGTGCGTTCAAAGCTCAACGTTAAGCGGCCTCATGCACCACAACCCTTGTATCTTAAGCTTATCTCTAAGCTTTTTTGCGTTCAATGCTCAACGTTAAGCTATCCCTTCGCTTAGAACCTCGCTCTATATTCAACTTTCAGATACCTCGAAGCTCAACTTATGTGGTCTGCTTTCGCTCTTGAAGGGGAAATTTTTCTGACAGAGGGGGGTTTTTGGGCCAAATTATGCAATATTAGTTTAACCTCCGTCGCAGAACCACATTTGACCAGGTCGAGAAAAAAATTTTTTCGTGACGACCTGGTCCCCCATAGTAGGGAATGAACATGACATCTTAACCATATTTGACCATTTTCAAATTTCTCGTCGCGGAATGATGACTTTACTAGTAAAATTTGTTCCGGGTAGGGACCTCCCATACAAAATTTTCATCGCTCCAAAAGTGATTTCGTTTCACTTTTCAACATTTACAAGGTCCATAAATCATGTTTTGAGACGATATGGAAAAAAAAATTTTTTGCCCGTCTCGACCAACTCGACCGATGGTGACCACAGCAGGGTGCTCCATACAAATTTTCCTTATGTGGAATTTTCAGTGTAAAATAAGGTTTCTCCAATCGATCGCGGGTTTCACTTTTCATCATTTGCTAGGTCTAACTATGATGTTTTGAGTGGTCCCGCAAAAATTTTTTCTCTTAGCCAGTCGACCCTTTCGTCCATGTCGGTGTGCTCTGCAGTAGGGTGCTCCATACAAATTTTCCTAATGTGGAATTTTTCAGTGTAAAATAAGGTTTCTCCAATCGATCGCGGGTTTCACTTTTCATCATTTGCTAGGTCTAACTATGATGTTTTGAGTGGTCCCGCAAAAATTTTTTCTCTTAGCCAGTCGACCCTTTCGTCCATGTCGGTGTGCTCTGCAGTAGGGTGCTCCATACAAATTTTCCTTATGTGGAATTTTTCAGTGTAAAATAAGGTTTCTCCAATCGATCGCGGGTTTCACTTTTCATCATTTGCTAGGTCTAACTATGATGTTTTGAGTGGTCCCGCAAAAATTTTTTCTTGGACCGGGCCTTCCTTCCCGGCCCTGTCGGTGTGCTCTGCAGTAGGGTGCTCCATACAAATTTTCCTTATGTGGAATTTTTCAGTGTAAAATAAGGTTTCTCCAATCGATCGCGGGTTTCACTTTTCATCATTTGCTAGGTCTAACTATGATGTTTTGAGTGGTCCCGCAAAAATTTTTTCTTGGACCGGGCCTTCCTTCCCGGCCCTGTCGGTGTGCTCTGCAGTAGGGTGCTCCATACAAATTTTGCTTATGTGGAATTTTTCAGTGTAAAATAAGGTTTCTCCAATCGATCGCGGGTTTCACTTTTCATCATTTGCTAGGTCTAACTATGATGTTTTGAGTGGTTCCGCAAAAATTTTTTCTCTTAGCCAGTAGACCCTTTCGTCCATGTCGGTGTGTTCTGCAGTAGGGTGCTCCAACCAAGTTTTCCTAATGAAAGTTTTTCGTGGTTTCGTGTTAGTTAAAAACTCCGGAACTTGGCTTATTTTCACCATAATTTCCACATATGGTGACCAACTCAATAAACGTTTTGTGCGTATCCTATGGACAGTTTTTCGCGTTCAACTTGGTGAACTAGGGTTGTTTTCCCGAAGGGTAAAAAAATCTGGACTTAGCCAAATTTTGAAATCTCCAACCAATCTTGGCCTGTTAGATTATCTTGGTTGGGTTGCTATGGGCTGCTACGGCCTACTTGATAGGCAATGTTTCAACTCTTGGAAGCTTTCGTGGTTGTTTAGAACTGTCCATGGCCTTCTTGATAGAAATGGCTTATCGTGGCCATGGACTTAGCAACATTTTGAGATCCAATCTTGGCCTGTTAGATTATCTTGGTTGGTTTGCTATGGGCTGGTACGGCCTACTTGATAGGCAATGTTTCAACTCTTGGAAGCTTTCGTGGTTGCTAAGCACAGTTCGTGGCCTTCTTGGTAGAAATGGCTTATCGTGGCCATGGACTTAGCAAAATTTTGAATTCTCCAACCAATCTTGGCCTGTTAGAGTATCTTGGTTGGGTTGCTATGGGCTGGTACGGCCTACTTGATAGGCAATGTTTCAACTCTTGGAAGCTTTCGTGGTTGCTAAGCACTGTCCATGGCCTTCTTGGTAGAAATGGCTTATGGTGGCCATGGACTTAGCCAAATTTTGAAATCTCCAACCAATCTTGGCCTGTTAGAGTATCTTGGTTGGGTTGCTATGGGCTGCTACGGCCTACTTGATAGGCAATGTTTCAACTCTTGGAAGCTTTCGTGGTTGCTAAGCACTGTCCATGGCCTTCTTGATAGAAATGGCTTATGGTGGCCATGGACTTAGCAAAATTTTGAAGTCTCCAACCAATCTTGGCCTGTTAGAGTATCTTGGTTGGGTTGCTATGGGCTGGTACGGCCTACTTGATAGGCAATGTTTCAACTCTTGGAAGCTTTCGTGGTTGCTAAGCACTGTCCATGGCCTTCTTGATAGAAATGGCTTATGGTGGCCATGGACTTAGCAAAATTTTGAAGTCTCCAACCAATCTTGGCCTGTTAGATTATCTTGGTTGGTTTGCTATGGGCTGGTACGGCCTACTTGATAGGCAATGTTTCAACTCTTGGAAGCTTTCGTGGTTGCTTAGGATAAGAATCCCGACGAGAAAGGTTTCCCGGACTTATAAAAATAACCGATTAGCCCCAAGGACACATCTTCCTTGAAAGGCTAATCATGCACCACACACCACACCACCCATAGGCTTGCAAGCAGCACTCTTGTCGAGTGCAGCAAGCCTATGCTCACATCAACTACCGTACACGTACCACCATAGGCTTGCAAGCAGCACTCTTGTCGAGTGCAGCAAGCCTATGCTCATCAACAACCATACGTACCACCACAGCCTTGCAAGCAGCACTCTTGTCGAGTGCAGCAAGCCTATACTCCACGAACTAACCACTTCACCACCAAGCATGGGTCGCCTGAGAGGATCGATGCGAACGCATCTCTACAACTCGCAGCTCCCAGCCTGTAGTCCCGTCGTTTGCGGGCGGTCGAAGGTGTCGAAACTAGTTGTATCCACGGTCGACGGGAGCACAGCCACCAGGGTTCCCTGTGATAAGGTACTTCCACGTGCAGCGTACACCCGCCCGTTGCGGCTCAGTCTAGTGCTATAGCGGGGATGAGACGGCAGTGTGCACGGGGCAGCACCGACGGATCTCAGAGGGTTGTTAAGCCCGCTAGCTTCCGATCACCTAATGGGTTTATGATGCGCTATCAGCTCGGATTGGATACGACCTTAGAGGCGTTCAGGCATAATCCAGCGGACGTAGCGTCATACCAAAGTCCGGTCGAACTAGTATTGAGCCAGTGGTCCGTACCTGTGGTTCCTCTCGTACTGCACAGGAATTCCGTTAAGATAGCAGCATACAGCACACACCAGTAGGGTAAAACTAACCTGTCTCACGACGGTCTAAACCCAGCTCACGTTCCCTTGAAAGGGTGAACAATCCTACGCTTGGTGAATTTTGCTTCACAATGATAGGAAGAGCCGACATCGAAGGATCAATAAGCCACGTCGCTATGAACGCTTGGCGGCCACAAGCCAGTTATCCCTGTAGTTGCGAGCGAACCTCCGTAGTGAACGGACGTGTTGTGGATGAGCTCTTGTCGACGCGTGCGTGTGAGTGTATACTGTGAGTGCATACTGAGTAAGACAAAGTGTGCGAAAGAGACACCAAACGGCCACCGAGGACCTTGGTTCCACGTGTCCGGCCCCCGATCTCGGCCGCCGACCCCCCACCCAAATTTCACCCCCCCACCTATCAAGGGGGGGGAGTTTTTCGTGGGCAGGTTTTTGTTGAATATTAAGGCGAATTGTGAACCGATCCGGACGATTAAGGTGTCGTTGGATGCGTCTCGGTAAGACGCATCTTACAAAATTTTGTATGTGTGTGTGTGTGCGTTACACCGGAAGTGGCACTTGAAAAACTGTGAGTTTTTGGTGGGGGACCGTTTTACCCCCCAAAAAGTGCGTTAGTGATCTTAAAAACACTTGAGGACTATAAGTGAGAATATCCCGCGTCGATAGAGTGGTCTAACATTTTTGTGCGACGAACCGTTGCGGAGTTATAGGCTTCCAAAGTTGGAGGTTTTGGCGATTTCCGGCGTCTTTCGTTCCCATACATTTTGTATGGGACAGCTGTTCGGTGGCGCGTTCTTGGCCGAGTACCGTGTGTCGTCGCGTGTGACGTCAGTGCAAAGTACCGGTTTGCGCCCGATCTGGCGTTGTCGCCGCGAGTGTGCTGAAGAACATAACGGTAAAGCCCGGTGCAAGCGCACCGAAAAGTGTAACTTTTTGGCAAAGTGCACGATTTAAGGCACTTTCCGTTTGCCGTGTGTTCCTGTGTGCGTGCGTGTGTGCGAGTGTTTGGAGTGAAAATCGGCCGTATCAGCCAGGCCACGCGTGCCAGGGCTTTGGTTTCACGTGTCCGGCCCCCGATCCTGGCCGCCGACCCCCCTCCCAAATTTCACCCCCCCACCCCTTAAGGGGGGGGAGTTTTTCGTGGGCAGGTTTTTGTTGAATATTAAGGCGAATTGTGAACCGATCCGGACGATTAAGGTGTCGTTGGATGCGTCTCGGTAAGACGCATCTTACAAAATTTTGTATGTGTGTGTGTGTGCGTTACACCGGAAGTGGCACTTGAAAAACTGTGAGTTTTTGGTGGGGGACCGTTTTACCCCCCAAAAAGTGCGTTAGTGATCTTAAAAACACTTGAGGACTATAAGTGAGAATATCCCGCGTCGATAGAGTGGTCTAACATTTTTGTGCGACGAACCGTTGCGGAGTTATAGGCTTCCAAAGTTGGAGGTTTTGGCGATTTCCGGCGTCTTTCGTTCCCATACATTTTGTATGGGACAGCTGTTCGGTGGCGCGTTCTTGGCCGAGTACCGTGTGTTTCTGTGTGCGTGCGTGTGTGCGAGTGTTTGGAGTGAAAATCGGCCGTATCAGCCAGGCCACGCGTGCCAGGGCTTCGATTTCACGTGTCCGGCCCCCGATCCTGGCCGCCGACCCCCCACCCAAATTTCACCCCCCCACCCCTTAAGGGGGGGGAGTTTTTCGTGGGCAGGTTTTTGTTGAATATTAAGGCGAATTGTGAACCGATCCGGACGATTAAGGTGTCGTTGGATGCGTCTCGGTAAGACGCATCTTACAAAATTTTGTATGTGTGTGTGTGTGCGTTACACCGGAAGTGGCACTTGAAAAACTGTGAGTTTTTGGTGGGGGACCGTTTTACCCCCCAAAAAGTGCGTTAGTGATCTTAAAAACACTTGAGGACTATAAGTGAGAATATCCCGCGTCGATAGAGTGGTCTAACATTTTTGTGCGACGAACCGTTGCGGAGTTATAGGCTTCCAAAGTTGGAGGTTTTGGCGATTTCCGGCGTCTTTCGTTCCCATACATTTTGTATGGGACAGCTGTTCGGTTGCGCGTTCTTGGCCGTTTGCCGTGTGTTTCCGTGTGCGTGCGTGTGTGCGAGTGTTTGGAGTGAAAATCGGCCGTATCAGCCAGGCCACGCGTGCCAGGGCTTTGGTTTCAAGTGTCCGGCCCCCGATCCTGGCCGCCGACCCCCCTCCCAAATTTCACCCCCCCACCCCTTAAGGGGGGGGAGTTTTTCGTGGGCAGGTTTTTGTTGAATATTAAGGCGAATTGTGAACCGATCCGGACGATTAAGGTGTCGTTGGATGCGTCTCGGTAAGACGCATCTTACAAAATTTTGTATGTGTGTGTGTGTGCGTTACACCGGAAGTGGCACTTGAAAAACTGTGAGTTTTTGGTGGGGGACCGTTTTACCCCCCAAAAAGTGCGTTAGTGATCTTAAAAACACTTGAGGACTATAAGTGAGAATATCCCGCGTCGATAGAGTGGTCTAACATTTTTGTGCGACGAACCGTTGCGGAGTTATAGGCTTCCAAAGTTGGAGGTTTTGGCGATTTCCGGCGTCTTTCGTTCCCATACATTTTGTATGGGACAGCTGTTCGGTTGCGCGTTCTTGGCCGAGTACCGTGTGTTTCTGTGTGCGTGCGTGTGTGCGAGTGTCTGGAGTGAAAATCGGCCGTATCAGCCAGGCCACGCGTGCCAGGGCTTTGGCTTCAAGTGTCCGGCCCCCGATCCTGGCCGTCGACCCCCCTCCCAAATTTCACCCCCCCACCCCTTAAGGGGGGGGAGTTTTTCGTGGGCAGGTTTTTGTTGAATATTAAGGCGAATTGTGAACCGATCCGGACGATTAAGGTGTCGTTGGATGCGTCTCGGTAAGACGCATCTTACAAAATTTTGTATGTGTGTGTGTGTGCGTTACACCGGAAGTGGCACTTGAAAAACTGTGAGTTTTTGGTGGGGGACCGTTTTACCCCCCAAAAAGTGCGTTAGTGATCTTAAAAACACTTGAGGACTATAAGTGAGAATATCCCGCGTCGATAGAGTGGTCTAACATTTTTGTGCGACGAACCGTTGCGGAGTTATAGGCTTCCAAAGTTGGAGGTTTTGGCGATTTCCGGCGTCTTTCGTTCCCATACATTTTGTATGGGACAGCTGTTCGGTTGCGCGTTCTTGGCCGAGTACCGTGTGTTTCTGTGTGTGGGGAGTCAATCAACGCGCTACGTCGCCGCGAGTCGGGGAGAACACCTCCCCCGACTCCCCCCCCCCCTCCACCCTCACCCGTAACAGTGAGAGGTGGAGATGTCGTCGACGGGGCGAACCCTCCGTTCCAGGACGGAGTCAACGGAGGAGAGGCCGGCGAAGCTCTCCACTATTCTGGAGCCGCGAGTGGCTCTTACACGAACATCTGTTCCGGGAGCGAAGCAGCAGTCCCCGGAAATGTCGGAGCTGAGACAGCTCCTCAATGAGACGTCGCTCACCAACGAGCAGCTGCGAGCGACGATCGTGGGTCTGCAACAGGAGATCCAGATGCTCCGGCAGCAGATGGAAACAAATGCTGTGCAGGCCCGGCAAGATTTGCAGCTGGCCCGAGAGGAAGCCCGGATGCGCGAGACGCTGGCTCGTGAAGACAACGAGCGCCTGCGCAACGAGCTGAGGGAGGAGCGAGCCAGCTTCCAAGAGCTCCTTGCACAGACGCTGGGCTATGGAGGCAGCCAGAAGCAGCAGCAGCAGTACCAGCAGCAGCAGCAACAACAGCAGCAGCAACGTCGTGAGCAGCAGCAGCAACAGCGACAGCAGGGAGCGGTGTCGGCAACGGCAGCTCCGCTTTCAGACCCGGAAGGCGGCTCTTGGGCTGAAGCGGTGCGTCGTAAGCCGGCCCGGCAACCGGGGAACAAGCCGCAGCAACAGCAGCAGCAGTGGCCGCAACTACCGCAACGGGCAGCGGTTCAGCGACAGCCGATCGCAGGACCGTCTAAGCAGCAGCCCCAGCAACATCAGGGACAACAGGCCCGGGGTAGCCAGCCTGGAGCACAACGAGGAGGTCGGCGTCAGCGGCAGCGAAAAACCAAGCCGGACGCTATTGAAATCGCCCCAGCTGAGGGACAAACCTGGACGGAGGTGTACCAGGCTGTCCGAACGGCTCCAGAAATGGAGAAACATGCTGAGGCCCTAGGCGTCGGGCGACGCACCACACGCTCCAGGCTTGTCATGGAGCTGAAGGAGAGCGCGGACGCTGCAGAAGTTCTGCAGTGCATCAAGCAGGTCTGCGCAAAGGCAGAACGGCCGGCCTCAGCTCGGCTGGTCACGCCTATGGTCGAAATCCGGTTGGACGCTGTCGACCCTTTAGCGAAGGAGACCGATGTGGCGATGGCGCTGACCAACCTGTGCCAATGCGAGGTGGAGGAGACATCGGTTCGCCTGCGACCTGCCTGGGACGGCACGAAAGTGGCGATAGTCCGCGTAACAGCCAGGGCTGCGGAGGGTCTGGTCGACAAGAGCGTCAAGATCAAATACACATCGTGTCTGATCCGGAAGGTGGCTCCTCTGCAGGCGCGTCAGCAACGGTGCTACAAGTGCCTCGAGATGGGGCACGTCCGAGCTGCGTGCAGGAGCGAAGTGGACCGCTCGACAAGCTGCATTCGCTGCGGGAAGCCGGATCACCAGGCGAAGAGCTGCACGGCGGAGGTGCGCTGCGTCGTGTGCAGCGGCCCGCACCCGGTCGGGCATCCGACGTGCCGGCGCTAAAAGTGCTGCAAGTGAACCTCGGGCGAAGCCGGGCAGCCCAAGACCTCATGCTGCAGACGGCTCGCGAGTTAGGGGCTCAGGTGGTGCTCGCCTGCGAACTATATCGACCACCTCGGGATGATCCGCGGTGGGCCATCGATGCGGAACAGAGTGTGGCGATAATAGCAACAGGGGCGTACCCTATTCAACGGCTTTGGGGGAGCGTCGTCCCGGGACTCGTGGTGGCCACCATAGCGGGAGTAACGTTCGCCAGCTGCTACGTGCCACCCAGCAGCGGCATCGAAGACTTCGTAAGCTTCCTCGGTGCGGTGGAGGTGTCTCTGGTCGGACACGCAACATCAGTCCTGGCCGGGGACTTCAACGCCTGGAATGAGGAGTGGGGGAGTGCGCGCACCACCCGGAAGGGGCAGGAGCTCCTGAGCGTGGTGGAGCAGCTGGCGCTGCATACGCTGAACCGCGGCAACGTGCCCACTTTCAAGGGCAACGGGGTTGCGCGGGAAAGCGTTGTTGACGTTTCCTTTGCCAGCCAAACTATTGCGCGACCGGACACCTGGCGCGTGCTCGATCGCTTTTCCAGCAGCGACCATGCCTACGTCCAGTTCCAGGTGGGCGTCCCAGGACAACGCCCCAAGCGACGAGGCCAGCAGCAGCAGCGAAGTCGAGACGGGACAGCCAGACACGCCGGGACCCGGTGGAAGACGACGCAATTCGATAACAAGTGCTTCGACACCGCCCTCACATGCGGCCACTTCGAGCAGGTCGCAACTCCGGAGGGGCTGATCGGCGGACTGACCCAGGCGTGCGATGAGATCATGGAGAGAGTACACGGGGCTACTTTCCATCGCAAGCCCCAGGTGTACTGGTGGTCTCCGGAGATCGAGCGCCTGAGGGAGGAATGCGGAGCAGCGGAGGCCGCCCATCGCAGGGCCCAACCTTCGGAGCGTGCGGTGACGTCGGCCAGGCTGCAGGGCTGTCGACGATTGCTGCAGGCCGCCATTCACAGCAGTAAGGAAGACAGTATGCAAGAGCTGATCGATGGGGTCGAAGCCGAGGTGTTCGGACTCGGTTACAAGGTTGTTCGAGCAAAACTACGTAACAGGGCACCACCGGAAACGGACCGAGCCGTACTAGGTCCGATCGTCGAAGCCTTGTTCCCGGACCATCCGGCATTTGAGTGGCCGGACATCGGCGCGTGCAGCGAGGCTCTGAGGCCGGTCACGACCTCGGAAATTCTTTCGTTGGCCGAGCGGATGGCGTCCTCCAAGGCGCCAGGGCTGGACGGCATCCCGAATGCCGCAGTGAAGGCGGCAATGCGGAAGCACCCGGAGGTCTTCGCCAAGGTGTACAATCAGCTGCTCGAGCGAGGGGAGTTTCCTGCGGCATGGAAGGAGGCACGCCTTGTGTTGGTCACGAAGCCAGGTAAGCCGCCGGGCGATCCGTCGTCGCACCGCCCGCTGCTAATGCTGGGAGCAGTCGCCAAGGGGTTCGAACGGCTGATCTTAGATCGGCTGAACGACCACTTGGAGGACAGCGATGCTCCTCGCCTGTCGGCAAGGCAGTACGGGTTCCGGCGCGGTCGTTCCACGCTTCAGGCCATCGAGCGGGTGATCGAGCGAGGACAACACGCGAGGACGTTTCACCGCACCAACCAGCGGGATCCTCGATGTCTGGTGGTGGCAGCACTGGACGTCAGGAACGCCTTTAACTCTGCCAGCTGGAAGGCGATCGCGGTTGCCCTGCAGAAGCTGATGGTTCCTGCAGCCCTCCAGAAAATATTGCGCAGCTACTTTTCTGAGAGGAGGCTGGTGTACGAGACCAGCGAGGGGCCAGTGCGTCGTACGGTCACGGCGGGCGTTCCACAGGGCTCAATCCTGGGCCCGACCCTGTGGAACGCGATGTACGACGGCGTGCTTCGGCTGGTGCTGCCTGAGGGCGCCGAAGTGATCGGCTTTGCGGATGACGTCGTGGTGCTGGCGAGCGGGACGACGCCGGAGGCAGCGACGGGACTGGCGGAGACGGCGGTAGCAATGATCAGCTCGTGGATGGCGCAACACCACCTGGAGCTCGCTCCGGCCAAGACCGAGCTGGTCATTGTGTCTACGATGAGACGAGACAACACCCGAGTCCCGGTGAGTATCAATGGAGTACAGAAACTGCCGACCCGCACCTTGAAATATTTAGGAGTTGTCATCGAGGACCACCTGTCGTGGAGGCCACACGTAGAGCAGGCCACGACGAAAGCGCTCCGTGTGGCGCAGGGGATTTCCCGGCTGCTCCGAAATCATGGTGGGCCAAAGAGTGCGAAGCGGCGGCTGCTTGCATCGGTGGTGGACTCCACCCTCCGCTACGCCGCGCCGATTTGGCACGAGGCAGTCCGACTCCGGGAGTGTTGCAGACAGCTGAACCGCGTGCAAGGACTGTACGCACGGCCAGTAGCTCGCACCTTCATTACAGTGCGCCATGAGGTGGCAACGGTCCTTGCCAGCGTCATCCCCATCGTGCTGCAGGTGACGGAAGACGCTCGTTGCTACCAGCGGCATCGGACGACGGGAGCAAGTCTACGCGAACTGCGCATCGAGGAGCGGACGAGGACAATTGACGAGTGGCAGCGTCAGTGGGACCAGCTAGAATCGGAAAGCCGCTACACCCGATGGGCGCACCGGACCATCCCAGACTTGGCGGCATGGAAGAACCGGCAACACGGGGAGATGACATTCCACCTCGCTCAGATCCTCTCCGGCCATGGGTTTTTCCATGAGTACTTGTGCGTGAAACATCTTGCACCATCCGCCGACTGTACCAGGTGCCCGGGAGTCCCGGAGACGGCCGAGCATGCCTTCTTCGACTGTCCGAGGTTCGCGGATGTCCGGCATGAATTACTCGGTGAGGACGACGAAGCGGCTGTGACGCCTGACAATCTTGCGGCGTTCATGCTTACCAGCCGAGCACGATGGAGCAAAGTTTGCGAGGCCGCTCGCATTA